>NC_140172.1:13863238-13893238 GCF_963971535.1 Notolepis coatsorum | reverse complement strand
TTTTGTGCTACAGACCTACTTCTGGTTGCATCTCAGCGCAGAACGGGAGACAATGTGCCTATAATCTGGTGCAGATGGAGCCGGCGGGGGGGCTGAGCAGAGGAACACAGCAGCGGGGGACACACTCATCCTCCTCTCACAGATACCCGTCCAAACAATACATTTCTAAGTCATCGTTGGAACGCATTTCATGCGTTTTTCTTTTGTCCCGTTATGACGAGATGCTGTGACATTAATTGATTTGGCAGTCACCGCTGTCAACAGACTGTAAAATGGTAAGAAGTGATGACTTTTTAACGCCGGTAGTAGTACTAGTGAGTAGATTATATCCACAAGTATTCAAATGGGTTGTGTGTATCCATTCTAAATAATCGAATAAACCTATATTAGGGTTGGGACGTATAGCGAATATTAAGGTATATAAGGTCATGGATCCATACAAAAAAAGATAGATTTTTACTATACAGTCATTGGTGATATATACAAATCATAACATGATACATGTATTTTTTTTTTGTAGGAGCAGTTCACCCCCCAAATATATTTGGGAGATATCTGCCGTAGGGAAGTAACCATGTCATGAAATAGCAAACATTGATCCTGCGACCATGTACTGTACATGTCTGTCTGTGTTCTGTTTGTTATGTATGTTTGCTGTGTTTTTTTGGAGCTCCTATTTATCTGCTGTAACATGAATTGCCCAGTTTGGGACATATCAATAAACTTGACCTTTGACCTTGACCTTGATTGCTTTTGAGTTTTTTCAAATGTATTCTTTTGGTGCTTCGACCATTCAGCGCCATTGTATTTGGGTGACGGCAGATATCTCTGAAACCAGGCGGATCACACCGAAACGATCTCGATGGATAGACAGCACTCCGGGGAAGGAGAAAATATGTTGTTGTTTGATTTTGGGCGAGCTTCCCCTTTAACCAAACGTTTTCCCTTGCAGCCGTATTATGACGATTTGGGGCTACAAATTGGATTCAAATATAAGCCTTTTAAATGAAAACGCACCATGACAATTGTATTAAAAACAAACAAAATCACCCTGAACTTTACACTGGAAAAAAACACATCAGATATTGTTATGTCATCAAACATCTGAAGAATATTGTGACATATCGGCCAGCCCAAGCAGACATGTCTCCTCCTTACTTGGTTAGACAATGACATGTACTACTATTGCCTGTGAGGGCACTGCCACGTGTGGTTGTGTTATCTCTCCATGACGGAAAAGCATGTTGGCACCTTGTGCTCATGAAGTTCCCTAAATTAGATGAGACAAGTTTCCTAAGCTGTGTGCACACGTTTGTGGGCAAAATAGGTGAAACAGAGAGGATTATTTAATTGTGCATTTTTTTATATATCGCTTTAACCCTTGACGTAAGCCTTTGCACTCCCTGCGGAGCATAGGCCACTGGCGATTTCTTTCCATGTTGCGCGGTTTTTGGCCTCCCGAACGATGTTGTGCCATCCCAGTCCAGCCTCTTTCATTTCCCCTTCCCAAGAACGGCGCCAGGTGTTTCGAGGCCTGCCGCGTTTCCTCTTTCCAGGTGGGTTCCATCGTAGGGCTTGCCGGGTGATGTTTGTGTCTTCCTTTCTCAGGGTATGGCCTATCCACATCCACTTTCTCTTCTTTATTTCTTCTGGCGGGGGTAGTTGTTTTGTGCGCTCCCACAGGTCCAGATTTGTAATGACATTTGGCCATCTCACTCTTAGAATGCGGCGGAGGCAGGAATTTATGAAGGACTGTACTTTCTGATTCAGCCCTACGGTTGTCTTCCAGGTCTCCGAGCCATACAGGAGGACTGATTTAACATTGGAGTTAAAGATCCTCAGCTTTGTGTTGGTTTTTATTTCGCGAGACCTCCATACTCGACCAAGTAGGTTGTATGCCGTTCTTGCTTTTCCGATTCGCACTCTGATGTCTCCTTCTGTGCCACCCGCTGTATCTACTACGCTCCCAAGGTACGTAAAGGAGTTAGTTTCTTCGATGGCCTCTCCCTCTAGTTCAATGTTTTGCTGGCACTTTGTGTTGATTTTCATAATCTTGGTTTTTACCCTATTGATCTTCATTCCTAGAGTTGAGGCTGTTTCCTTTAGTTTGTTGGTCTTTTGTTGCATTTGCTGGTGACTGTGTGATAAGAGAGCTAGGTCATCTGCAAAATCGAGGTCTTCAAGCTGGTGCATCAGTGTCCACTGGATGCCGTTTCTGGCTCCTTCTGTTGTCTTCTTCATGGTCCAATCAATGGCCAGCAGGAACAAGAAGGGGCACAGCAGGCAGCCTTGTCTCACTCCGGTCTTTATCTCGAACGGGTTTGAGGGCTCCCCTCTGTGCAGTACCCTACTTGTCATCCCGTCATATGATCCTCTGATGATGTTGATGTACTTCGGTGGGATTCCATAGTGCTCCATCAGGTGCCACAGACTGTTCCTATCTAGACTGTCAAAGGCCTGTTCGAAATCGATGAAGTTGATGTATAAAGAGCTGTTCCATTCCAGGGACTGTTCGATGATGATCCTCAGTGTGGCGATCTGGTCTATGCATGACCTTTCTTTCCGGAATCCTGCTTGATGGTCTCTGAGGAGCATGTCAACGGCAGTCTTCATCCTATCTAGAATTATCCGGTTGAAGACTTTGCTGGCGGTTGAAAGTAGCGTGATCCGCCGGTAGTTCTTGCATAGTGCAAGGTCCCCTTTCTTTGGTATCTTCACTATGTAGCCTTCTTTCCAATCTTTGGGTATCCTTTCTTCTTGCCAAATTTTCCTCATGAGGGGATGGAGTGCTTTGATGCTTGTAGTGATGTCGGTCTTGAATGCTTCACTCGGAATGGTGTCTGGTCCTGCTGCTTTCCCATCTCTCAATTGTGATATTGCTTTCCTAGTTTCTTCTTTTGTTGGGGGGGGTCATTTTCAGTGGGAGTGTGTCTGTTGCTGCTTGTATATCTGCTGGGATGCTCGCTGGTGCTCTGTTGAGCAGCTCTGTGAAATGTTCTACCCATCTCCTTGTTTGTTCTTCCTTTGTGGATAGTGTGTTTCCTGCCTTGTCTTTTATGGGCTTCTCTGATCTCATCCTTCTCCCCGAGAGCTTCCTGGTGATGTTGTATACCTCTCTCATGTTTCTCTGTCCCGCTGCTTCTTCTGCTTGTGTAGCAAGCTCTTCATAGTAGCATCTCTTGTCCGCCCTGACCTTTTTCTTTATTTCTTTATGTATCCTGTTGTATTCCTTTGTGTGCTTCTCCTTGGCTGCTCTCGTCCTGGCATTGTTGAGGTGGTCCTTTGCCTTTTTCCTCTCCTCCATGCTGTCCAATGTTCTTTGGGTGATCCACATTTTGTTTTCTTTCTTTCTTCTTCCCAGACTTTCCTCGCAGGTTGTTTGCCACACGTTTTTGATCTTCTCCCAGCTTTCGTCGATTTCTTCTTCCCCACTGCCCATTTCAGCCAGGGCCTGGAACTTGTTCCTCAGTGTGATCTGGAAGTGCTTCTGGTGTAGTTTTTCTTCCAGTTTCTTGGTGTCATACTTTGTTATTCTGTTTCCTGGGGTCCCCCTTTTCAGCTTCAGTTGTACCTTTGCTATGACTAAGTGGTGGTCTGATCCCACATCTGCACCTCTCTTTGTTCGCACATCGAGCAGAGATCGTCTGAACTGCTTCCTGATGCATATGTGATCGATTTGGTTGCATGTTTTCTGATCAGGGGACACCCATGTGGTCTTGTGAGTTTCTTTATGTGGGAAAAAGGTTCCGCCAATTACCAGGCTGTTGTCTGCACAGAAGTCCAAAAACATCTGCCCATTTTCGTTTCTGCAGCCCACTCCTTGCTGTCCCATGACTGGTACGTATCCGTTGTTTTCTTTTCCCACTTTGGCGTTCATGTCGCCCATCGGTATAACCACCTCCCTTTCCGTTGCTTTGAGTAGTGTGTTCTGTAGTTTTCCATAGAACTCCTCCTTTGACTCTTCTGTGGCATCGTTGGTTGGTGCGTATGCCACAATGATCCTGAGTGTGATTCTTGGATGAGACGTTCTGAACTTTGCTGTGATGAGTCTAGAGGAGACTGGTTCCCATCCAATGAGAGCCTTCTCCGCCTGTGTTGAGAGCATGATGCCTACCCCCTGCGTGTGTGGGGCGCCTTCTTCTTCATGTACAGTATCTGTTTTCCGGATGCTAATCTGCTCTCTCCTGAACCTATCCATCTTGTTTCATTTAAACCTAGTATGTGTAAGCCGTAACTTTGCATCTCCTTTGCGATGGTGTCAGCTTTCCCTGCTTCGTACATGGTGCGCACGTTCCATGTTCCTATCTTTGTAGGTTTCCTGGTTGGGAGGACATTCGATCTCCTAGCTTCCCAGAGGCTTTGGCTAGCAGACGTCATATTTTCCATTTCGGATCCACCACCGGGAGACCTTGCGCTCAAGTTATCTGTCAGTGTTTTCGTAATCAAAAGTTAACCTCTGAGCGGGGGATTGGCCTACCCAGAGGTGCTTTTTTGTCAGGGTAGTGCTCCCTTAGCCCTTTGCCCTCTCAGGCCCACCGGGCAGTGGTTGAACCATTCTTCGTCTGTTCCCTCACCTGAGACCAGTTTGCCATGGGTGACCCTACCAGGAGCACTAGGCTCCAGACAACATAGCTCTCAGGATCCTAAGGACACGCAAACCTCTCCACCGCGATAAGGTGATGGTTCCAGGAGAAGCCTAGCCAGCTTTAACCCTTAGCGCTTTACAATTTTGTTCCTCACAATTTCACCCATTCCCTCACACATTCACACATTGACTGTGGAGGCGACCATGCAAAGGTGCCAACCTGCTCATCGGGAGCAATTAGGGGTTAAGTGTCTTGCTCAAGGACACGTGTGGTAACATTGACTGTGAATTTCATAACTAATATGTGTGAATATTAGAAAGCCATAAATGCAAAAGGAGGTGTACCTTTCAAAAGCAGAATGGATTTTCAGGGCTCAGCCAAAGGTGATATTATTGGCGGTACAAGAGACAGACATTCCAAACCCCCCCCTCAAGCAATGACTAATCTAGAGAACAAACAACACCTTCTCGAGTTGACTGTATGTAAATGTAGGAGCAGAGACAGCTGGTCTAAGAAGAGATCAGAGGTCACAGACTGGCTAAGGAAAATATAATTACATTATACTAGATTAGAATGAAAAACAATATTGGAATAATAACAAGATCATAGTAATCTATATGAGGTATTAGAGCAAAGAAGATTTGAATACCATTTAGGAATGTCAAACTGGTTAAGTAATACAGCTATTTCACTCTGGTTGTAAAGCTTGCTAGAATCTAAAACCAAGGAACTATTAATTCAGTATACTTTATATAGGAAATCTGGTATTAAAATATGGACAACTCCACATTGGGTAAATGCTGAATACATATGTAACTTATTACATTAACCATACAAATATAGAAAAGGTTTTAGAGTTAAGACTCTGTGCTCTTCAAGAAACCACAGCACACACCCAGAGGAGAGACAGGGGCGGGACGCCCCCCAGAAGATCATCTAATTGGGACCCAAGGAACAGAGAAAACTCCATATAGAATCAAGAAATCTAATTGGACAAAACGTATTATTAGAATGTGCTAGGATTGGCGGGAAATCAGAGTATTTAAGACAGAACACAGTGTTAATTCAGGAGGCCAGCCAGACGCACCCACCACCCCAGGGGGTCTGCTGGTCTCCACCGCTGCCACAGACTGTACTGCTATTTGCCGCTACATGAGTAAAACTGTATAGAATAATCACTGTTTGTGATAAATAGAGTAAAATGCCTATTTTAGACCAGGTTTAATCATGTGGTGGCAAAGAGTAAGATAGTCTATTCCATTGATAAACATGACTACTTTTATGTGCAAACTTGTCTTGATGTGAAGAGCCACCGTGAATGGGCTATGATTATGTAAACCTCATCAATCCTTTTGTACAATCATGTCTTATGAAAAATGATGAATAATCCCTGTATGTACCTGATGCATTTTCACCTTTTGGCCTCTCGGCAATAAATACATGAGTTTGAATTCGAACTCTGTGGTCTTGACTGCACGTTTATTCCTTGCTGGCTATATTGGAAGTCAGATGAGGAGACCATTCTATCACTTATGATCTTTCCCTCCTTCCAGATAACAACCTCATTGTACTGTGATTAATCTAATGTATTGATTTAAGATACGACAAAGTGGTGCATCGTGACCCGTTCTGCGCTGCCCCCCAAAAAGATGTGTGGTGGGTTTGGTGTGGCCTGCTGCTCAGCGCCGCACGGCCCCTGCCTGCACGTTGGGGGCATGCAGAATAAAGCCGGGGTTGGTACGTTCATTACAAGGGGTTTGCAGTGCAGAGTTTGCTGTCTGGATGGAGGAACAAGGGATGAATAGTGGGGCCCAGGGTGAATATGGTTTTTCATGCAGGGATGGTGGAGTGGTGATTAGATTAGACTGTCCAAAGATGAAGGGGGCGCGCTTGTTGTCCAGTAAATATGCAGTCATGAGCTATAATGAATGTGTGATTATTCAGAGGCAGGAGGCCGCTTTCGGCCCGCTTGCTTGGGGTTTAGGGCAGTGAACACGGGCAGCGTGTTTAAATGCCAAGCCTATATGTTAGCGGGGGGATAGAACTTTTTTTATTTTGTGGTTGTTGTTTAAAAGTGGCGGCCCGACGATTAGTTATTAGTCATATTTAGGGACAGGCTAGGGCTGATGGTAGAGGCGCTGAGGATATGGTGTCACAGGGTGTCACGGTTAGGAGGTTGCGTCGGATTGAGCAGACCTAAGATGAGGGAAAGTACACAAATTTGTATGATTGACTGGTGAACGTAATAGCTGAGGTGATCGAAGCACATAAGGTAGGGACAGATAATTACTTAAGAGGGGAGTAAGTGAGGCGTGGAGCGGTAGAACGTAGATAAGAGGGGACTCTGGGGAAAGAATTGGGCTATTTTGATTCGTTTAGTTCTAGTGCTAGATATGCGCGAATTTTGGACCGAGAGGCCAACTAGGACGGCGAGATGATTAGCTTGAAGAATGTTGTCAGGGTCTGGAAGTTTTGATAGTCACAAAAAGGCAGGAAAATTGGGACTGTGAGGTACTATGGACAGTAGTGGGTAAATGCAGTGTAGTCAAAGATCTTAAAGAGAAGATTAGGGGTTAGGTAAAAAGTATGAGGAGAGTGTGAAAGTGGGAAACTATACCCGGCTAGTGGGTCGAAATTTTATTATTTAAATATATGACTGGGTCTGCCGCGATGAGGACTGTGTATGCCGCGGTAGATTAGGAGAAATATGGGGTTTTGGCTTGTGAACACCAGAGGATGTTCGGAGAATAAATTTGGGATACTGGTTTTGTTCTATAACTTCAGGGTGGACGACGGTCGGTCATGGGGAAGGACGGTCAGTATACATTTAGAAAGTCGGCATACACAGGGTCTTGAAGGTTATAAGTGTTGCGCCATGTGTAATCGACGCCTCGTACAGGGGATTGGTTTGTTTGTATAAATGTATTTGTATAAATGTATGTGATCATAGCAAGATTGGCCGGTTTGTTATGTTGTTAAACGTGGATCAGAACGGTATACGAGTCTGAGGCGAATCATATTGGAAGTTGGGGCTAGCTAGGATTAGCTGTGGGGGTAGCCACGGTAATCTATGGACGTTACGGCGGCGATGTTAAAGATTTGACGGAAGGTGGTGTGAGGTATGGGTGTCGAGAAGCGAGTCGAGTGGTACGCTGATGTAATTGTGGCCGTATTAATGTTTATATTTAATGCAGTGATAATTGTGTACAGTGTTGTTGTGGAAACGGGGGTCGCCGGTTGATGACGTGGTTGTGTTGAGAGGAGTGTTTGAACATCCTGGCACTGTGGGGCCAGGCGGAGAAAGGGTAGGAGCAGTGGTTTATGATTCATTTTGGACTGTGGTACGGCACTTGTTATCATATGATGTTTTAATTTCTTTTTAATATAGTTTGTTGTTTGAACATGTGTAAGTTGTTTAGAGTTAGATTAGTACTGAGCGGACTGAATGAATGTGCAGATCTCGAACGCGTGTGGAACATCACATAACGCGCGGATCTGGGAGAGTGTTGAACCATCACATCAGGCTGGCTAGGCTATTAGCTTGCATGCGGCTGTTTTGTGAAATTGCGGGCAGCATGTATGTGTGGCGGAGTTTTGGAAGTAACGGTTAGGAAGTGTTAGAGTGTGCGGTGGATGTCGTTGCATTGTATTAGGACGAAACGGAGTGTTTTGTGATGATAGTTGTACTTTGTCGCGATACACATCGTTTGCTCTGTGTGCACCGTTTTCTCTAGTGCGCATGCGCGTTGGTACAATGTGTGGGGCGCGGATCGCTGTTTTCATTCATTCGCTCAAGGGGAAAAGGGTGAGTTTATTTTTTTGCTTTGTGTTTTATATGTATGCTGGAAGTGGGTCCGTATGTGTTTGTGTTTACTATAGGTTGTATTATTGTGTAAACAAGGGGAAGAGATGTAACATGTATGATGATTAGATTATGGGGTTTATACTGCACACAATGCAGTGAGTGTATCAGTAAAGAATGGATACATTGCCTGTAATAAGTTAGAATTCACAAGTTAGCTATTATGGGTAAGTGTATAATTTAATAAGGGGAACAATATATATCACATAACATATGTGTACAGAGTATCATTCGGGGCAGACCTGGCTTAAGCACATTTGAAACCACTTCTGGGTATGTTGTTTTATTTCTTGAATGAGTGGCCTTTGATGAAATGTTGTGTTTGTAATATTACTTGAAAGATGTGTTCAAATGTGATGTTGAAATCTGTTTAGGTTGTGCACGTGTTTAGAGAAGTGATGTGGTGTTTATGCTTGTGTAATTTGTTAAATCTTTAATAACACTGTTGATTTGCATAAGCTGATGTTTTATATTGGAATTTGATACAAGCTCATTTACATTTTTTACATTTAGTCATTTAGCTGACGCTTTTATCCAAAGCGACTTACAAGTTCTGTACGACAAGCCATCAGGAAGGGCACAACTCTATCAGCTGAGCAACAATGTTCATCAAAGTGTTGAGTGCTACAGTGTAGGTTAGTTTATTAGGACAAGTGCATGACAGTACGGTTAGTTAGGGTTAGATTTTTTTTTTTTTTTTTTTTTTTTTTTTTTTAATTCAGATAATGGTTGAAGAAGTGCGTCTTTAGTCGACGGCGAAAGATTGGACGTGATTCGGCTGTCCTAACTGGGGTGGGTAGTTCATTCCACCATTGTGGGGCAAGGACTGAGAATAGGCGACTTCTCTTTGATGACCCTCCCGGAGCTTGGATAGGAGTAGGTCTGAGGCGGCCAGAAGATGCAGAGCGTAGGGGTCTTGAGGGTGTGTAGTTAGAGACCATTGACCGGAGGTAGGCGGGAGCGGTTCCCTTTGCCGCACGGTATGCTAGGTCGAGGGCCTTGAAGCGGATTCGTGCAGCAATGGGGAGCCAGTGCAGGTCCCTAAGAAGTGGGGTGACATGGGCCGACTTCGGTAGGTTTGAGATCAGGCGGGCCGCTGCGTTCTGAATGAGTTGAAGAGGCTTAGTGGCAGTGGCCGGGAGGCCAGCGAGCAGTGCATTGCAGTAGTCGAGGCGGGAGATGACTGTTGATTGGACGAGGAGTTGGGTGGCTTCTTTTGTCAGGAAGGGGCGTATCCTTCTGACGTTGCTCAGGAGGAATCGGCAGGTTCTGGTCGTCGCTGCGATGTGAGCAGAGAAGTTCAACTGGTCGTCGAGGACAACACCAAGGTTCTTGGCGGTCGGGGATGCAGTCACAGCTGCATTCTCGACTGTGATTGAAAGGTCGGTTAGGGGGGAGGATTTGGCCGGCAGGTGGAGCAATTCTGTTTTGCTTAGGTTCAGTTTGAGGTGGTTGGACGTCATCCAGGCTGAGATGTCGGACAGACAGGCCGAGATCCGCACAGAGACGTGGATATCTGAGGGAGGGAAGGAGAGGAAGAGTTGAGTATCGTCGGCATAACAATGGTAGGAGAAGCCATGAGACGTGATAATGTTACCCAGTGATTTAGTGTAGAGGGAGAAGAGAAGGGGTCCTAAAACCGAGCCCTGGGGGACACCCGTCCGCAGGGGGCGGGTGGCCGACAGGGTCCCTCTCCATGACACTTGGTAGGAGCGGTCATTGAGGTATGATGACAGCCATGTCAGCGCAGAGCCAGCCACTCCCATTCCTGCGAGGGCCGCAAGGAGGATCTGGTGGTTGACTGTGTCGAAGGCTGCAGATAGATCTAGGAGAATCAGGACAGAGGAGAGGCCTTTCGCTTTTGCTAAGTGAAGTGCCTCAGTCATGAAGCGGGATAATTTAGTGACGGGGGACTTGTTTATATGCTGTTTTGATGACTAAATGATTGTGTTTACAAATAATTGTAATAATTTGCTATTTAGTCCGTAGTTTTTCTGTGTTTGGCTGTTGTTAGGTACAGGCAAATGTGTTACTTTTAAACTCTGGGGACAGCTGCCCCTGGGGGGAAAAAGCGTGTGTAATTAACCCTTTTGTTGTTTACAGGGGGGCCAACAGGGTCTAAAGAGAGAATGTATGCGTAGGTCACAAGCCAGAGGGGATGGTATGCAACTGTTGTTTATGGTATGCCACGGGGGATGGTAGGATCTGTTGTTAGATGGTTACAGTTAAATGGCCAGGAAGACAGGTCAGAGGTGAAGATTGGGAGGACAGTTGGTGAAAGATAACAGGAGAGGTATTTTTACAACAGGGGACATAGAAAGTGGACAGGAAGGTGAGACAGGAGGGGGCTAATTCAGGACACAGGGAGAGTGGGTGAGCACAGTAATTAGAATAGGAGCCAGTTCAGATGCGGTTATTTACGTTGGATGTGGCTGACTATTTGATTGAATGAATAGCCTGAGGTTATCGCGGTTCTAGTAGGCCGGGGTGACTTCAGGTTGAGAAGGGGTACTAGACCCTTCGTAGGAATGAGAGTAGGTGTGAGGATTCGCCTGTCCCTGGACCTTTTTCCTGTGTTTTCCCTGTCTACTCTCCTCTACTCTTCACCAGCCCCCACCCTTGCGATGATTTACTCTCCTCTACTCTTCACCAGCCCCCACCCTTGGACATCCTTGATCCTCTACCTTCACGCACCTGTTGGGAGTTTGCAATCACCTCGGGAGAGTACATAGGTTGCAGACTCCCCTCCAGTCCTGGTCGGGTCGTTCTGTGTTCTGGACTCTGTATCTGTGTCTGTGTTCATGGAGTTCTGTACGTTACCATTCTGTACGTCACCATCACCTGCCGCGTCTCCGGCGTGAGACGACGGTCCAGCCATCACCACCTGTCGCCGTTTGCCTGGAGTGGGACACTGTCTTCGCTCTCTAATTCTCTACGGGAGGTTTTCCAGTGTTCCCACTCCAGACGTCAAGGCGGCACGCCATCGCTCCCGATTCCACGGGAGGAAGGCGTCTCTTCGTGATCCTCTTTCCTGGGGTGAGGCTCGTCGTCGCTCCCTAGTATTCCACGGGAGGACGGCGTGTTCCCATCCCGGTCCCCTGGGACCCCCTTTGTTCTGCGCTGCCCATCTGCAGCATCCGAAGAGGAGGAGGAGGATCTCCGTGCCAGGCCCCCGCTGTCGGGCCCCTGTTCCCGTGCCAGGCCTCCGCCGTCGGGCCCATGTCCCCGTGCCAGGCCTCCGCCGTCGGGCCCCTGTCCCCGTGCCAGGCCTCTGCCGTCGGGCCCCTGTTCCCGTGCCAGGCCTCCGCCGTCGGAACCCTGTCCTCATCCCTGTAAGCAGCTCTGGCCCTCGCCCTGTCCAAGGCCTTAACCCTGTTCTCTGTCCCTGTCTCCAGCCCGCCTCTCCGGGCCTCTGTCCCTGTCCCCCTCTCCAGTGCCCCTGTTCCTGGCCCTGACACTTAGCCCTGGTCCTTAGCCCTGGCCCTTAGCCTTAGTCCTTTAGCCTGTTCGCCTCTTAAAGGCACAGTGCCGCATTTTCCAGATTTCCTTGACTCTAGTGTTTTTGTGTTTTCCCTTAAAGGGACTGTGCCGCTTTTTGTTCTATAATAAATATTTGCCCTGTTTTGGCTTACTCTCATACCTGTCTTGTGTTGTGCGATTGGGGTCGGTTACAAGCCATAACAGTAGGGGAGCAGAAAATGAGTGTAACCTGAGTTAGAGGTAGAAGGGAGGAAGAAACAACTAACAATTGAATGAGGACTAATGAGTTATGTGTTGTTGTGGTTGTGCGTTATGTTGAATGAGAGTTTTGATGTATGAGTGAAACAAGCGTGAATGGCTTTGTCTTTGAGTGTTTACCTAGAAATGTGAGGATGAGTTGAGTGGGGTGTGAGTGCGTGTCTATGTCCTTTTGATTTCAGTGAATGATTGAGGCTGGTGATGACAGGTAGTAAACCGGTTCTGTTATCTAGTTAAGGCCTAACAATAGACAGGATGTTAGATCTTGTGTCGGGATCAGATGTCAGCTGGGTGAGCCAGCAGACCACTTTTGGTATAAGTCATATCTAGGTAAAATAAAACAATAACGATGTTAATGAGTAGTAAGGCTGTTATCTTGTCTATCAGAATGAGAAGGATATCAACACACTTGGTCTATACTACAAATAGAACTGGAATTATTATCGCTTATCATTTGGTATCGTTTGTTTGAATGAAAAAGTGTATTTTTTTTTTTTTTTTTAGCGGTGGCAATTTTGATTTATTACTTTCATTTGATTTTGTTTCTTTTAAATGTCTTAGAAGTTAACAGCCACTGATGAGTAATCAGTTTATGTATGGATGAGGTTTTGAATTTAGATTTCTTTTCTATTTTTAATCTGTAATTTTCTGGACTGGATGTGGTTGAATGAGGCCTGTATGGAGAAAGGGTGCCTGTGGAGATGATGTGGGCTCAGAAGTGTCACTGTCAAGTCACAAAGACATGTTTGAATGGAACAGTTGTATGATGATGATGAGTGAAAAGGATGAGTACATGTGATGTTTGGAGCTTGTTATTTTTATTCCGTTAATGTTTTTAAATATGTGTGGATATTTCATGAGTGTGGATGCCACAACAGAGTGGTGTGTGTTTATTGGAGTGTATGACTTTGTTTAATTTTTCTTTTGTGTTTAAATTTGTGTTTAAATCTGTATTTTTCATGATCTGGGTGAGAGGGGAGAGAACTGATGAAGGCTGAAGGACGTCAGAACAGGATGTCGAATGAGCTAAGTAGTTCCGTCACATTGTATGGATTATCAATGGCTTCTCAACCAAGTATGCTGATATATTGTGTAAAATAATTTGCATTGTGCTTTGTCTCTTCACAGCTCAGTCGAGGGGGGAATGCAGATCAACTCAGAGGACGCATGGAATACATTACATTAGGATATATGGCACGGTAACATAGAATTTCATCTTCCCTGCTTCTCTGCAGTCCGATGGTGGTCAATTACCAAATAGTGGTGAGAGAATTCTTGTACGCGGAGACCCCCGCCCGCTACAGAACCCCATAAAGGGGGGGGCCAGGTTGTAATAACTGAACAGATGTGGTTTGGAGAAATTTCCAGGCTAAAAGAATCGCCTGACGACAGGTTGTCATGGGGTAATAGATGACTAGACCTGGGGCATGTGACCTGGCCTGAGGGTACGGAGCCGGTCTGAGGGCTGAGCAGGAAATAAGTGGACAAGATTCTCTGAGGAATTATGATGTTTGGTTGGACTGTAGGGGACAGGGAAATTACTGAACGGATACTGATGGTCTTTGTTTTGTGCACATGTGATTTGCTAGAAGGCACAGACAGAGGGCGGATAGATTAACACAACGCAGGGTAAGAACATACACATAGATGGATTAGGGTCAGAGTGAGGATAGATAGTGACATTTTTTCCTCATAGAGTGTCTGCTTTCCCCGACCGAACTGAAGCTGTGGAGACCAAGGTGGTAATATTATGACCATTATGTGGTCATAAAGGGGGAGGATAGATGGGAGAGCCAATTGATGAATTATGCAGAATGTGATTTAACTATTGTTTAAGAAAGAATTAACAGGAGAAAGAAATTGATGTAAAATGAAAATTGTGATACTAATGTATGTTTTCTCTCAACCAGATCATATAAAAGAATGTGGAAACAACTTTCTGTAGATTAAGAATACTGGGTATTAAATTTGTGATTTATTATATTTTAGTTGGTAATTTTTAGATTACAAATTGTTTTAATTGTTTTCAACAAATCCAAAGTTGTTGTTTAAAAGGTGGGCCTCTGGCTATGAGCCTTGAGGAGCAAAAGCTCATTGATGATATGTACCAAAGAATAATGAGAAAATTGAGAAAAAAGAAAATTGGAAAAAATGTATGATTTTAATTTTTAAAAATGAAAATATATTGTATGGTTAGTATGTATAGAAATCAAGTCAATGTACTGTTTATGCCAATGTGAATTGTCAAAGTGAGGAATGTGGTAACATTGACTGTGAATTTCATAACTGATATGTGTGAATATTAGAAAGCCATAAATGCAAAAGGAGGTGTACCTTTCAAAAGCAGAATGGATTTTCAGGGCTCAGCCAAAGGTGATATTATTGGCGGTACAAGAGACAGACATTCCAACCCCCCCCCCCCCCCCCCCCCAAGCAATGACTAATCTAGAGAACAAACAACACCTTCTCGAGTTGACTGTATGTAAATGTAGGAGCAGAGACAGCTGGTCTAACAAGAGATCAGAGGTCACAGACTGGCTAAGGAAAATATAATTACATTATACTAGATTAGAATGAAAAACAATATTGGAATAATAACAAGATCATAGTTATCTATATGAGGTATTAGAGCAAAGAAGATTTGAATACCATTTAGGAATGTCAAACTGGTTAAGAAATAAAGCTATTTCACTCTGGTTGTAAAGCTTGCTAGAATCTAAAACCAAGGAACTATTAATTCAGTATACTTTATATAGGAAATCTGGTATTAAAATATGGACAACTCCACATTGGGTAAATGCTGAATATATATGTAACTTATTACATTAACCATACAAATATAGAAAAGGTTTTAGAGTTAAGACTCTGTGCTCTTCAAGAAACCACAGCACACACCCCGAGGAGAGATAGGGGGGCGGGACGCCCCCCAGAAGATCATCTAATTGGGACCCAAGGAACAGAGAAAACTCCATATAGAATCAAGAAATCTAATTGGACAAAACGTATTATTAGAATGTGCTAGGATTGGCGGGAAATCAGAGTATTTAAGACAGAACACAGTGTTAATTCAGGAGGCCAGCCAGACGCACCCACCACCCCAGGGGGTCTGCTGGTCTCCACCGCTGCCACAGACTGTACTGCTATTTGCCGCTACATGAGTAAAACTGTATAGAATAATCACTGTTTGTGATAAATAGAGTAAAATGCCTATTTTAGACCAGGTTTAATCATGTGGTGGCAAAGAGTAAGATAGTCTATTCCATTGATAAACATGACTACTTTTATGTGCAAACTTGTCTTGATGTGAAGAGCCACCGTGAATGGGCTATGATTATGTAAACCTCATCAATCCTTTTGTACAATCATGTCTTATGAAAAATGATGAATAATCCCTGTATGTACCTGATGCATTTTCACCTTTTGGCCTCTCGGCAATAAATACATGAGTTTGAATTCGAACTCTGTGGTCTTGACTGCACGTTTATTCCTTGCTGGCTATATTGGAAGTCAGATGAGGAGACCATTCTATCACTTATGATCTTTCCCTCCTTCCAGATAACAACCTCATTGTACTGTGATTAATCTAATGTATTGATTTAAGATACGACAAAGTGGTGCATCGTGACCCGTTCTGCGCTGCCCCCCAAAAAGATGTGTGGTGGGTTTGGTGTGGCCTGCTGCTCAGCGCCGCACGGCCCCTGCCTGCACGTTGGGGGCATGCAGAATAAAGCCGGGGTTGGTACGTTCATTACAAGGGGTTTGCAGTGCAGAGTTTGCTGTCTGGATGGAGGAACAAGGGATGAATAGTGGGGCCCAGGGTGAATATGGTTTTTCATGCAGGGATGGTGGAGTGGTGATTAGATTAGACTGTCCAAAGATGAAGGGGGCGCGCTTGTTGTCCAGTAAATATGCAGTCATGAGCTATAATGAATGTGTGATTATTCAGAGGCAGGAGGCCGCTTTCGGCCCGCTTGCTTGGGGTTTAGGGCAGTGAACACGGGCAGCGTGTTTAAATGCCAAGCCTATATGTTAGCGGGGGGATAGAACTTTTTTTATTTTGTGGTTGTTGTTTAAAAGTGGCGGCCCGACGATTAGTTATTAGTCATATTTAGGGACAGGCTAGGGCTGATGGTAGAGGCGCTGAGGATATGGTGTCACAGGGTGTCACGGTTAGGAGGTTGCGTCGGATTGAGCAGACCTAAGATGAGGGAAAGTACACAAATTTGTATGATTGACTGGTGAACGTAATAGCTGAGGTGATCGAAGCACATAAGGTAGGGACAGATAATTACTTAAGAGGGGAGTAAGTGAGGCGTGGAGCGGTAGAACGTAGATAAGAGGGGACTCTGGGGAAAGAATTGGGCTATTTTGATTCGTTTAGTTCTAGTGCTAGATATGCGCGAATTTTGGACCGAGAGGCCAACTAGGACGGCGAGATGATTAGCTTGAAGAATGTTGTCAGGGTCTGGAAGTTTTGATAGTCACAAAAAGGCAGGAAAATTGGGACTGTGAGGTACTATGGACAGTAGTGGGTAAATGCAGTGTAGTCAAAGATCTTAAAGAGAAGATTAGGGGTTAGGTAAAAAGTATGAGGAGAGTGTGAAAGTGGGAAACTATACCCGGCTAGTGGGTCGAAATTTTATTATTTAAATATATGACTGGGTCTGCCGCGATGAGGACTGTGTATGCCGCGGTAGATTAGGAGAAATATGGGGTTTTGGCTTGTGAACACCAGAGGATGTTCGGAGAATAAATTTGGGATACTGGTTTTGTTCTATAACTTCAGGGTGGACGACGGTCGGTCATGGGGAAGGACGGTCAGTATACATTTAGAAAGTCGGCATACACAGGGTCTTGAAGGTTATAAGTGTTGCGCCATGTGTAATCGACGCCTCGTACAGGGGATTGGTTTGTTTGTATAAATGTATTTGTATAAATGTATGTGATCATAGCAAGATTGGCCGGTTTGTTATGTTGTTAAACGTGGATCAGAACGGTATACGAGTCTGAGGCGAATCATATTGGAAGTTGGGGCTAGCTAGGATTAGCTGTGGGGGTAGCCACGGTAATCTATGGACGTTACGGCGGCGATGTTAAAGATTTGACGGAAGGTGGTGTGAGGTATGGGTGTCGAGAAGCGAGTCGAGTGGTACGCTGATGTAATTGTGGCCGTATTAATGTTTATATTTAATGCAGTGATAATTGTGTACAGTGTTGTTGTGGAAACGGGGGTCGCCGGTTGATGACGTGGTTGTGTTGAGAGGAGTGTTTGAACATCCTGGCACTGTGGGGCCAGGCGGAGAAAGGGTAGGAGCAGTGGTTTATGATTCATTTTGGACTGTGGTACGGCACTTGTTATCATATGATGTTTTAATTTCTTTTTAATATAGTTTGTTGTTTGAACATGTGTAAGTTGTTTAGAGTTAGATTAGTACTGAGCGGACTGAATGAATGTGCAGATCTCGAACGCGTGTGGAACATCACATAACGCGCGGATCTGGGAGAGTGTTGAACCATCACATCAGGCTGGCTAGGCTATTAGCTTGCATGCGGCTGTTTTGTGAAATTGCGGGCAGCATGTATGTGTGGCGGAGTTTTGGAAGTAACGGTTAGGAAGTGTTAGAGTGTGCGGTGGATGTCGTTGCATTGTATTAGGACGAAACGGAGTGTTTTGTGATGATAGTTGTACTTTGTCGCGATACACATCGTTTGCTCTGTGTGCACCGTTTTCTCTAGTGCGCATGCGCGTTGGTACAATGTGTGGGGCGCGGATCGCTGTTTTCATTCATTCGCTCAAGGGGAAAAGGGTGAGTTTATTTTTTTGCTTTGTGTTTTATATGTATGCTGGAAGTGGGTCCGTATGTGTTTGTGTTTACTATAGGTTGTATTATTGTGTAAACAAGGGGAAGAGATGTAACATGTATGATGATTAGATTATGGGGTTTATACTGCACACAATGCAGTGAGTGTATCAGTAAAGAATGGATACATTGCCTGTAATAAGTTAGAATTCACAAGTTAGCTATTATGGGTAAGTGTATAATTTAATAAGGGGAACAATATATATCACATAACATATGTGTACAGAGTATCATTCGGGGCAGACCTGGCTTAAGCACATTTGAAACCACTTCTGGGTATGTTGTTTTATTTCTTGAATGAGTGGCCTTTGATGAAATGTTGTGTTTGTAATATTACTTGAAAGATGTGTTCAAATGTGATGTTGAAATCTGTTTAGGTTGTGCACGTGTTTAGAGAAGTGATGTGGTGTTTATGCTTGTGTAATTTGTTAAATCTTTAATAACACTGTTGATTTGCATAAGCTGATGTTTTATATTGGAATTTGATACAAGCTCATTTACATTTTTTACATTTAGTCATTTAGCTGACGCTTTTATCCAAAGCGACTTACAAGTTCTGTACGACAAGCCATCAGGAAGGGCACAACTCTATCAGCTGAGCAACAATGTTCATCAAAGTGTTGAGTGCTACAGTGTAGGTTAGTTTATTAGGACAAGTGCATGACAGTACGGTTAGTTAGGGTTAGATTTTTTTTTTTTTTTTTTTTTTTTTTTTTTAATTCAGATAATGGTTGAAGAAGTGCGTCTTTAGTCGACGGCGAAAGATTGGACGTGATTCGGCTGTCCTAACTGGGGTGGGTAGTTCATTCCACCATTGTGGGGCAAGGACTGAGAATAGGCGACTTCTCTTTGATGACCCTCCCGGAGCTTGGATAGGAGTAGGTCTGAGGCGGCCAGAAGATGCAGAGCGTAGGGGTCTTGAGGGTGTGTAGTTAGAGACCATTGACCGGAGGTAGGCGGGAGCGGTTCCCTTTGCCGCACGGTATGCTAGGTCGAGGGCCTTGAAGCGGATTCGTGCAGCAATGGGGAGCCAGTGCAGGTCCCTAAGAAGTGGGGTGACATGGGCCGACTTCGGTAGGTTTGAGATCAGGCGGGCCGCTGCGTTCTGAATGAGTTGAAGAGGCTTAGTGGCAGTGGCCGGGAGGCCAGCGAGCAGTGCATTGCAGTAGTCGAGGCGGGAGATGACTGTTGATTGGACGAGGAGTTGGGTGGCTTCTTTTGTCAGGAAGGGGCGTATCCTTCTGACGTTGCTCAGGAGGAATCGGCAGGTTCTGGTCGTCGCTGCGATGTGAGCAGAGAAGTTCAACTGGTCGTCGAGGACAACACCAAGGTTCTTGGCGGTCGGGGATGCAGTCACAGCTGCATTCTCGACTGTGATTGAAAGGTCGGTTAGGGGGGAGGATTTGGCCGGCAGGTGGAGCAATTCTGTTTTGCTTAGGTTCAGTTTGAGGTGGTTGGACGTCATCCAGGCTGAGATGTCGGACAGACAGGCCGAGATCCGCACAGAGACGTGGATATCTGAGGGAGGGAAGGAGAGGAAGAGTTGAGTATCGTCGGCATAACAATGGTAGGAGAAGCCATGAGACGTGATAATGTTACCCAGTGATTTAGTGTAGAGGGAGAAGAGAAGGGGTCCTAAAACCGAGCCCTGGGGGACACCCGTCCGCAGGGGGCGGGTGGCCGACAGGGTCCCTCTCCATGACACTTGGTAGGAGCGGTCATTGAGGTATGAT
The DNA here is from genome assembly GCF_963971535.1 of Notolepis coatsorum. Lineage (NCBI taxonomy): Eukaryota > Metazoa > Chordata > Actinopteri > Aulopiformes > Paralepididae > Notolepis > Notolepis coatsorum. The sequence continues at coordinate 13,873,458 of NC_140172.1, read as the reverse complement.
GACAGCCATGTCAGCGCAGAGCCAGCCACTCCCATTCCTGCGAGGGCCGCAAGGAGGATCTGGTGGTTGACTGTGTCGAAGGCTGCAGATAGATCTAGGAGAATCAGGACAGAGGAGAGGCCTTTCGCTTTTGCTAAGTGAAGTGCCTCAGTCATGAAGCGGGATAATTTAGTGACGGGGGACTTGTTTATATGCTGTTTTGATGACTAAATGATTGTGTTTACAAATAATTGTAATAATTTGCTATTTAGTCCGTAGTTTTTCTGTGTTTGGCTGTTGTTAGGTACAGGCAAATGTGTTACTTTTAAACTCTGGGGACAGCTGCCCCTGGGGGGAAAAAGCGTGTGTAATTAACCCTTTTGTTGTTTACAGGGGGGCCAACAGGGTCTAAAGAGAGAATGTATGCGTAGGTCACAAGCCAGAGGGGATGGTATGCAACTGTTGTTTATGGTATGCCACGGGGGATGGTAGGATCTGTTGTTAGATGGTTACAGTTAAATGGCCAGGAAGACAGGTCAGAGGTGAAGATTGGGAGGACAGTTGGTGAAAGATAACAGGAGAGGTATTTTTACAACAGGGGACATAGAAAGTGGACAGGAAGGTGAGACAGGAGGGGGCTAATTCAGGACACAGGGAGAGTGGGTGAGCACAGTAATTAGAATAGGAGCCAGTTCAGATGCGGTTATTTACGTTGGATGTGGCTGACTATTTGATTGAATGAATAGCCTGAGGTTATCGCGGTTCTAGTAGGCCGGGGTGACTTCAGGTTGAGAAGGGGTACTAGACCCTTCGTAGGAATGAGAGTAGGTGTGAGGATTCGCCTGTCCCTGGACCTTTTTCCTGTGTTTTCCCTGTCTACTCTCCTCTACTCTTCACCAGCCCCCACCCTTGCGATGATTTACTCTCCTCTACTCTTCACCAGCCCCCACCCTTGGACATCCTTGATCCTCTACCTTCACGCACCTGTTGGGAGTTTGCAATCACCTCGGGAGAGTACATAGGTTGCAGACTCCCCTCCAGTCCTGGTCGGGTCGTTCTGTGTTCTGGACTCTGTATCTGTGTCTGTGTTCATGGAGTTCTGTACGTTACCATTCTGTACGTCACCATCACCTGCCGCGTCTCCGGCGTGAGACGACGGTCCAGCCATCACCACCTGTCGCCGTTTGCCTGGAGTGGGACACTGTCTTCGCTCTCTAATTCTCTACGGGAGGTTTTCCAGTGTTCCCACTCCAGACGTCAAGGCGGCACGCCATCGCTCCCGATTCCACGGGAGGAAGGCGTCTCTTCGTGATCCTCTTTCCTGGGGTGAGGCTCGTCGTCGCTCCCTAGTATTCCACGGGAGGACGGCGTGTTCCCATCCCGGTCCCCTGGGACCCCCTTTGTTCTGCGCTGCCCATCTGCAGCATCCGAAGAGGAGGAGGAGGATCTCCGTGCCAGGCCCCCGCTGTCGGGCCCCTGTTCCCGTGCCAGGCCTCCGCCGTCGGGCCCATGTCCCCGTGCCAGGCCTCCGCCGTCGGGCCCCTGTCCCCGTGCCAGGCCTCTGCCGTCGGGCCCCTGTTCCCGTGCCAGGCCTCCGCCGTCGGAACCCTGTCCTCATCCCTGTAAGCAGCTCTGGCCCTCGCCCTGTCCAAGGCCTTAACCCTGTTCTCTGTCCCTGTCTCCAGCCCGCCTCTCCGGGCCTCTGTCCCTGTCCCCCTCTCCAGTGCCCCTGTTCCTGGCCCTGACACTTAGCCCTGGTCCTTAGCCCTGGCCCTTAGCCTTAGTCCTTTAGCCTGTTCGCCTCTTAAAGGCACAGTGCCGCATTTTCCAGATTTCCTTGACTCTAGTGTTTTTGTGTTTTCCCTTAAAGGGACTGTGCCGCTTTTTGTTCTATAATAAATATTTGCCCTGTTTTGGCTTACTCTCATACCTGTCTTGTGTTGTGCGATTGGGGTCGGTTACAAGCCATAACAGTAGGGGAGCAGAAAATGAGTGTAACCTGAGTTAGAGGTAGAAGGGAGGAAGAAACAACTAACAATTGAATGAGGACTAATGAGTTATGTGTTGTTGTGGTTGTGCGTTATGTTGAATGAGAGTTTTGATGTATGAGTGAAACAAGCGTGAATGGCTTTGTCTTTGAGTGTTTACCTAGAAATGTGAGGATGAGTTGAGTGGGGTGTGAGTGCGTGTCTATGTCCTTTTGATTTCAGTGAATGATTGAGGCTGGTGATGACAGGTAGTAAACCGGTTCTGTTATCTAGTTAAGGCCTAACAATAGACAGGATGTTAGATCTTGTGTCGGGATCAGATGTCAGCTGGGTGAGCCAGCAGACCACTTTTGGTATAAGTCATATCTAGGTAAAATAAAACAATAACGATGTTAATGAGTAGTAAGGCTGTTATCTTGTCTATCAGAATGAGAAGGATATCAACACACTTGGTCTATACTACAAATAGAACTGGAATTATTATCGCTTATCATTTGGTATCGTTTGTTTGAATGAAAAAGTGTATTTTTTTTTTTTTTTTTAGCGGTGGCAATTTTGATTTATTACTTTCATTTGATTTTGTTTCTTTTAAATGTCTTAGAAGTTAACAGCCACTGATGAGTAATCAGTTTATGTATGGATGAGGTTTTGAATTTAGATTTCTTTTCTATTTTTAATCTGTAATTTTCTGGACTGGATGTGGTTGAATGAGGCCTGTATGGAGAAAGGGTGCCTGTGGAGATGATGTGGGCTCAGAAGTGTCACTGTCAAGTCACAAAGACATGTTTGAATGGAACAGTTGTATGATGATGATGAGTGAAAAGGATGAGTACATGTGATGTTTGGAGCTTGTTATTTTTATTCCGTTAATGTTTTTAAATATGTGTGGATATTTCATGAGTGTGGATGCCACAACAGAGTGGTGTGTGTTTATTGGAGTGTATGACTTTGTTTAATTTTTCTTTTGTGTTTAAATTTGTGTTTAAATCTGTATTTTTCATGATCTGGGTGAGAGGGGAGAGAACTGATGAAGGCTGAAGGACGTCAGAACAGGATGTCGAATGAGCTAAGTAGTTCCGTCACATTGTATGGATTATCAATGGCTTCTCAACCAAGTATGCTGATATATTGTGTAAAATAATTTGCATTGTGCTTTGTCTCTTCACAGCTCAGTCGAGGGGGGAATGCAGATCAACTCAGAGGACGCATGGAATACATTACATTAGGATATATGGCACGGTAACATAGAATTTCATCTTCCCTGCTTCTCTGCAGTCCGATGGTGGTCAATTACCAAATAGTGGTGAGAGAATTCTTGTACGCGGAGACCCCCGCCCGCTACAGAACCCCATAAAGGGGGGGGCCAGGTTGTAATAACTGAACAGATGTGGTTTGGAGAAATTTCCAGGCTAAAAGAATCGCCTGACGACAGGTTGTCATGGGGTAATAGATGACTAGACCTGGGGCATGTGACCTGGCCTGAGGGTACGGAGCCGGTCTGAGGGCTGAGCAGGAAATAAGTGGACAAGATTCTCTGAGGAATTATGATGTTTGGTTGGACTGTAGGGGACAGGGAAATTACTGAACGGATACTGATGGTCTTTGTTTTGTGCACATGTGATTTGCTAGAAGGCACAGACAGAGGGCGGATAGATTAACACAACGCAGGGTAAGAACATACACATAGATGGATTAGGGTCAGAGTGAGGATAGATAGTGACATTTTTTCCTCATAGAGTGTCTGCTTTCCCCGACCGAACTGAAGCTGTGGAGACCAAGGTGGTAATATTATGACCATTATGTGGTCATAAAGGGGGAGGATAGATGGGAGAGCCAATTGATGAATTATGCAGAATGTGATTTAACTATTGTTTAAGAAAGAATTAACAGGAGAAAGAAATTGATGTAAAATGAAAATTGTGATACTAATGTATGTTTTCTCTCAACCAGATCATATAAAAGAATGTGGAAACAACTTTCTGTAGATTAAGAATACTGGGTATTAAATTTGTGATTTATTATATTTTAGTTGGTAATTTTTAGATTACAAATTGTTTTAATTGTTTTCAACAAATCCAAAGTTGTTGTTTAAAAGGTGGGCCTCTGGCTATGAGCCTTGAGGAGCAAAAGCTCATTGATGATATGTACCAAAGAATAATGAGAAAATTGAGAAAAAAGAAAATTGGAAAAAATGTATGATTTTAATTTTTAAAAATGAAAATATATTGTATGGTTAGTATGTATAGAAATCAAGTCAATGTACTGTTTATGCCAATGTGAATTGTCAAAGTGAGGAATGTGGTAACATTGACTGTGAATTTCATAACTGATATGTGTGAATATTAGAAAGCCATAAATGCAAAAGGAGGTGTACCTTTCAAAAGCAGAATGGATTTTCAGGGCTCAGCCAAAGGTGATATTATTGGCGGTACAAGAGACAGACATTCCAACCCCCCCCCCCCCCCCCCCCCCAAGCAATGACTAATCTAGAGAACAAACAACACCTTCTCGAGTTGACTGTATGTAAATGTAGGAGCAGAGACAGCTGGTCTAACAAGAGATCAGAGGTCACAGACTGGCTAAGGAAAATATAATTACATTATACTAGATTAGAATGAAAAACAATATTGGAATAATAACAAGATCATAGTTATCTATATGAGGTATTAGAGCAAAGAAGATTTGAATACCATTTAGGAATGTCAAACTGGTTAAGAAATAAAGCTATTTCACTCTGGTTGTAAAGCTTGCTAGAATCTAAAACCAAGGAACTATTAATTCAGTATACTTTATATAGGAAATCTGGTATTAAAATATGGACAACTCCACATTGGGTAAATGCTGAATATATATGTAACTTATTACATTAACCATACAAATATAGAAAAGGTTTTAGAGTTAAGACTCTGTGCTCTTCAAGAAACCACAGCACACACCCCGAGGAGAGATAGGGGGGCGGGACGCCCCCCAGAAGATCATCTAATTGGGACCCAAGGAACAGAGAAAACTCCATATATAGAATCAAGAAATCTAATTGGACAAAACGTATTATTAGAATGTGCTAGGATTGGTGGGAAATCAGAGTATTTAAGACAGAACACAGTGTTAATTCAGGAGGCCAGCCAGACGCACCCACCACCCCAGGGGGTCTGCTGGTCTCCACCGCTGCCACAGACTGTACTGCTATTTGCCGCTACGTGAGTAAAACTGTATAGAATAATCACTGTTTGTGATAAATAGAGTAAAATGCCAGGTTTAATCATGTGGTGGCAAAGAGTAAGATATTCTATTCCATTGATAAACATGACTACTTTTATGTGCAAACTTGTCTTGATGTGAAGAGCCACCGTGAATGGGCTATGATTATGTAAACCTCATCAATCCTTTTGTACAATCATGTCTTATGAAAAATGATGAATAATCCCTGTATGTACCTGATGCATTTTCACCTTTTGGCCTCTCGGCAATAAATACATGAGTTTGAATTCGAACTCTGTGGTCTTGACTGCACGTTTATTCCTTGCTGGCTATATTGGAAGTCAGATGAGGAGACCATTCTATCACTTATGATCTTTCCCTCCTTCCAGATAACAACCTCATTGTACTGTGATTAATCTAATGTATTGATTTAAGATACAACACACGTCGACACGCTGCCTGCTGGAGGAGCGGGAATCGAACTGGGAACCTTTCTGACTACCACATGACTGCTCTACCTCCTGAGCCACTGTCGCCCCCCACTGGTTTTCTTTGGACAGTGTTTTTCTATGGAGAGTATTTTTTTATGGACAGTATTTTTCTATTGACAGTGCCTTTCTATGTAGTATTCTTCTATGGACACTGGGCAGTGCCTTTCTATGTAGTATTCTTCTATGGACAGTGCCTTTCTATGTAGTGGTTTTCTATGGACAGTGCCTTTCTATGTAGTGTTCTTCTATGGACAGTGCCTTTCTATGTAGTGTTCTTCTATGGACAGTACCTTTCTATGTAGTGTTCTTCTATGGACAGTGCCTTTCTATGTAGTGGTTTTCTATAGACAGTGTCTTTCTATGTAGTGTTCTTCTATGGACAGTGCCTTTCTATGTAGTGGTTTTCTATGGACAGTGCCTTTCTATGTAGTGTTCTTCTATGGACAGTGCCTTTCTATGTAGTGTTCTTCTATGGACAGTACCTTTCTATGTAGTGTTCTTCTATGGACAGTGCCTTTCTATGTAGTGGTTTTCTATGGACAGTGCCTTTCTATGTAGTGGTTTTCTATGGACAGTGTCTTTCTATGTAGTATTCTTCTATGGACAGTGCCTTTCTATGTAGTGGTTTTCTATGGACAGTGTCTTTCTATGTAGTATTCTTCTATGGACAGTGCCTTTCTATGTAGTGGTTTTCTATGGACAGTGCCTTTCTATGTAGTGGTTTTCTATGGACAGTGCCTTTCTATGTAGTATTCTTCTATGGACAGTGCCTTTCTATGGACAGTGTTTTTCTATGGAGTGTGGCTCACAACTCCACAGCGGTGCTGCTCCTGTCGTCCTCAAATATCCGCCACGGAGTCACTGACCTCAGAGTTCAACAGAGTCTTTCAAAGTGCCGGCTCAACCAATGAGATGACTCCTTTATGGCATAATAAGCTCGGAGCAACTCCCAGGCAAGTGAGCCGCGCGGCGAGAGGGTGGAGAGAACGCATCCTCACCGCCTCGCTTCATAAGAACCATAATCATAAACATCATAAATGTCATGATGTGTATCTGTAAGGCCCCCGTAAATTTACAAACCCCCCCCTACCAGCCACCCACCCACCCCCTCCTAATGTACAGTTTCCTCCCCCTCTTATGTATGTATTTTCGTTAGGATAACAGTACTGTATATTTGCATTTCTTGTGTGTCACAAATGTAACAGTACTGTATATCTGTATGTCATGTATGTCAGAAATGTCAAGATATATATCTGTATGTTGCATATGTCATGATGAATTGAAAATGGGGGACCCTGATGTAAACAAGACGAAAGTCTTTCTCTGGTCTGCATCCCCTTAAAGGGGAACTATTTTACTATTTCTTTCACTATTTTGGGCACTTTTACACAATTCCTGTGAGTCTATGGAAAACCTCTGTAATATATATATTTTTTTATTCATTGTTTTGTATTTCTAATCAAGTCCTCAAAAACAGCATTTTTCTACCTCAAGATCTCGAGCTGTTTTGAGCCTGGGCTCCTAAACCACTGCGCAGCGTCGTCGTCGCCTGAACATTAACATGCAGCGGTGTCTCTCTGACATCACATATCGCGCACATTTTCAAATGACTCAGTTCAGTGAGGGTGAATATGTGAGAGGAGAATTGGAAGAAAGGCGCAATATGAGAATTTTGAGACATAGACCATATTAATATAAGTTCACATAGCTAGGAACAATGCTAAACACTCAAAAGGCCATTTATAAGATAGTTCCCCTTTAACAATTGTGTGTATTGAGCTGTACTGTATTTGTACCCATACTGCAATCTGTTAATAAAGTTTCAATCAATCAATCAATCAATCAATAACATCTGCACCACCATCTTGGCACGAAAAGTACTGCATGGCAACATGGTATGGCGTGGTGCTAGCCTCCCTGCCGCACCCCAGGAGGAAGGACTACGGGAGATATATCGGCGGTGTGCCTCGCCGTGGGCAGCGTCACAGGATCATGTCAGTCCTCCTGGTTAGCAGTGGGTCTCAATGATGGCATGATAAATGGGGGCCATTATCTGTACCATGTTCAGTGGTAATTACTGACAATGCAATTTGACCTTGTAATTTGCGGGATTATGCAAACCTGGGCCAACGTGTCTTTGTGTGAGTGTGTGTGTGTGTGTGTGTGTGTGTGTGTGTGTGGTGTGTGTGTGTGTGTGTGTGTGTGTGTGTGTGGTGTGTGTGTGTGTGTGTGTGTGTGTGTGTGTTGTGTGTGTGTGTGTGTGTGTGTGTGTGTATGACGGGAGCTGTCCAAATCAATCTGTCCCTGCTCATGTTCCTGTCAGGGTTATGGTGTAAGCCTGCAATCTCCGCTGACAGATGACCCAGTGGCCCCTTTCTGTAGGCAAAGTTGCTTATTTTCAACCAGAAAACACACACCGAAAAGAGATACACTTTCACGCACACATGTTCACCTTATACTGTAAACGCCCCATCGATGCTACAGAATGTGCTCTGTATGTGTGTGTGTGTGAGAGAGAGAGAGAGAGAGAGAGAGAGAGAGAGAGAGAGAGAGAGAGAGAGAGAGAGAGAGAGAGAGAGAGAGAGAGAGAGAGGAGGGAGAAAGAGAGAGAGAGATATACAGAGAGATACAGAGAGAGAGAGAGAGATACAGAGAGAGAGAGGGAGAGGGAGAGAGAGAGAGAGAGAGAGAGAGAGAGAGAGAGAGATTTAGATTTTTTTTTTATTTTAGAAAAACATTTATTTACATAATTCAATACATTTACACTTAAAACTACATGAGATCTCACAATAAAAAAAATGCTAAAATACACCTGTCCTTCTGCAACACAACAAAAAACATTGAAGCTCCACCCAAACAAAAAAGTATCCATACTCCATTCAACACATAATATGTCATCAAGAACAACATATGAGCAACCCAAAAGGGTCCCGTCAGTCCATTTGTGTCAGTTTTTATATCCAGCGCATGAAAAAGATCCCCTTCATCAGGACCTTCCGTTCCACCGAAATAATCCTGCAACAGGTATTGTTCCCCGACGCTCCGCGCGTCAGTCCATCGTCCAGACAGACCCTGTGTGACAGGCCGTCCTCAGCCCAATAAAGAAGCCACTTCCTCTGACCCGGCTACATTCACAACATCTTTCAGTGTCATTGTCCCAACTGCTTGCAGACACTGTCCAAGCCCAGGTCTACTCCCTTCCTGAATGTCCAGCCAGGCTCCACACATCAGAAGCTCATTATCATGGTAACATTATATTATCCAATTTTTCTGAGCTTCTGCACAATTTTTCTCAGTCTAAAAACTTCCTGGGAAGTGTACCCCCCATTGTTCTTCAACCTCATTTGAGTCCTTGCTGAAAAATAAACATCTCTAAATCTTCAAAAAATCTTCCACTTTGACACTTCTCAATTTTTTTGTTGTGTGCAGAACTTGAGAAGCATTTGGGAACTCATCTTCCTCAACACTTGAGATGTCATCCCCCCATTGTCTTTCAACCTCATCCTCGTCCATGCTGGACTGAGAGGAACCTGTGTCTTCTACACCCTCCTGACTCTCTTTGACCAAACTTGTCACTCCTTCCTTATCCTGAGAGCCCACCCCTCCATCACTTCCCACCACGCCATCCACTGTCTGACTGTTTACATTGTCCACCACATTCAGCTTTTCCCCTATTACTTCACTTGTCATATTTTTTTTATTCCTTTTTTTACCCTGACGCGGTGTTGGGCTTGGGGGGACAAAAAAGCTCTGCTCTCCCCTGTTACCTCACCACTTGTTGAAGGGGGGGCAGCATCTCTGATTCCCACCTCCGTACCTACACAACCACTGGTTGAGGGGGGAACAGCGTCTCCCACCCCTCCCTCCTCTGTACCTGCACCACCCGCACCACCCCCTATTACCCCACAGTCGCCACAGGTTGAGGGGGGGCAGCGTCCCTCACTCCTCCCTCCTCTGTACCAATGCTATGCTCCGTACCTGCTGCACGACTCTGTGGCCCTGCATCTGGATACTATCTGCTGCACTACTGACGTCTGCAAAGGACACTGTTTACACACTGCTGACGGTCTGCAGAGGGACACTGTTGACACTGCTCGCAGCTCTGCTCCGCCACACTCCTCCCTTCTCTACACCTGCGCTGCGCGCAGTGCCTTGCTCCTCTTGGGGCTGAGGCTCCTCTGAGGGGGGAACAGCTCCCACCCCTCTCTTCTCTACACCTGCACTACGCGCAACTTCAGCTGCCACTACTGACGGCCTGCAGAGGGATCACTGTCCCTGCTGCACTGCGCACAGGCTGAGATTGTGCGCCTCTCCCTCTTCCCTCACACAATCTCGGACTAGATGTCCCTCTTCCCCGCATTTGAAACACTTGAGTTTCCAGAGTTCACAAAAACTACTAATCAAAATCATCAACTCTTAATTTTAAAACCAAATCAATCTCTTCTCTGTTGATCTCGAGAATCATTAAAACTTGGCGTCTATGTGACACAACATGTTTTAAACAGCGGAGATTTGCATCCAGATGACAGTTTTCTTATCGGGGAAAATTATCCTCCCATATCGT
>NC_140172.1:13805650-13863038 GCF_963971535.1 Notolepis coatsorum | reverse complement strand
TCTCTCTCTCTTTCATGAATGTCACCTCTACTGATGGTGGCTGCTGCTGGATTTCACATACACGCACACACACACACACACACTCACACACACACACACGCGCACGCTCACACACACTCAGTGACTTTGAATGGGAGGAGGGTGGGCGGTAGTGGTGGTGGTGGTGGTGGGTGTTTGGTGAGGGGGAGAAAGCATGCCATCGGAGGCAGAAGAGGGATCTGTCCATCCCTGCTGTGTTGCGTTCCCGGCAGCGTCATTCTTCTGAGGAGACTAGCAGCAGCGTCCTGTCCGCCGGCACACACGCTTCCTCCGCTGGATCTGAGTCAACCGCTGGATTACCACCATCACTCCGCATCCCGGCTCGTTGTTCCTCGCTGCCACGTTTGAAAGAAAAGATATCGAGACAAAATAAAACTAAAAACAAAAAGGGAAGGACGCAAAGTTGGACCTGAGACTATACACACAGATGGTTACAGCCATCTCTCCGGCGCCCCTGTGTGCTTCACAGGCTTCATGATGATAGCACGTTTCTTTGGAAGAAGTGTTATTTTTATATGTAGAAGAAGCTGAGTACTTTTAAAAGGTAGACTTTTTTATAAAAAAAGAAATATATTTGGAACTTTGTTGTTATACTGGGTATATTCTGCAGAGCAATATGAGTGGGGAAGGGGGCTAGACGTGTAGGTAATTTGTGTGTCTTTATTTCTTTTTAACATTCTTCTAGTCAATTTAACCTTGCTCATCCTTTTATTGATTTTTATTGATTTTTTTTTGACAATGTGACTCTAGGACTCTTCACTCGTCCATGTGCTGTTTTCTCTGCGTTGGTGATTTTTATTTTCGTTCTCTCTCGACGCTCATCATCGGTCGTTTGGGTACGACCCCGGACTGCAGGTGAACTCTGACCCCAGCTAGCTCTTTTTCCTAGGGGAGGGAGGGGGGGGTCGTGAACCTAGCCCCCCTTCTTGTTAACCCACGTCGACCTCCGACCCCCTCCGTGGGGGGTACCCCCTTACGGAACATCCCCCATCATCCTCGGCGCTCGAGGAGAGCGACACACCCCCGACCAGAAAGAGGGAGGGGGGCGGGGGCGGGTGGGGGAGGGGGGGCTGGGAAGGAAGACACCCCCCTCCCAAAAGGTGAGAGGGGGGGAAGATGGCAGCTCTCGCCAGCTCTCTCATCAGACAAAAGCGGGCGGTCAAGGACGACCAACCACCCCGGCCGGTACCCAACAAGCGCAAGCCGTGTCCGAAGAGCAACAAGTCGCTGTGCCAGAAGCAGATCCTGGTGTTGATCTCTAAAGTGCGGCTATGTGGCGGTCGGAAAGCTCGGACCGACAAAAGGCCAGGTGAGTCGCCGCTACCACTTTCTATTGTCTTGTCCTGGATGTTTCTGAAAGCGAAATGAATTTATCGTAAACCCCTCCTCTTTCTCTTGAACTCCTCCTCCTCCTCCTCCTCCTCCTCCTCCTCCTCTTCTGCCTCCTTTTTTGCCCAAATAAATTGGCCTTTGATTTGTTTGTATTTCATTTCTGTTATCATCGGTGACAAAATACATGATTTGTAAAGGAATCTTCTGAATATGTATACTATACACCATATATATATATAATAATTTAAGATAAGAGATAAGATATTCCTTTATTGATCCCCTTGGGGAAATTCCAGTGACACACACATGCAGCTCATTGTCTCATTAACAACAACATATCACAATCATTACATTTTTACAGTAACAACGGCACAACATAAATTCAAACACACATGTACATTTGTTGACACATGTCGACTACAGAATGCCTGAGACACCATATGCGATAGTCGGCTGCGACAACACCGGGGTGTCGTTGCGCCAGGTGGCGGGAGGGAGAGTGGAAAGATAGTCCAGCGGGAGGGGGCAGGAACGGGGGGGATTGGGCTTTGGTGATGAGACAGTCTTAGGCTCCCCCCCTCCAGCACGCGTACTAGTCGGCTGCCGTCACCATCACGTGGGAGTGGCGCCGGGCGTACACGCGGGAGGGGGGATTGGGTAGGGATTGGGGGTGGGGGAAGCCGCTTGCCACTCTTATCTCCCAGAGGGCCTTCGACTCCAGCAGCTCCCTGGTTCGACCTTGGTCCAGGAATTTGTTTTGGCTGACTGACTGGCACATTTATCCCAGCCACGTCACTTTAAATTTGATTTGAATAGAGTGAAATATAACTCTATTGATTTGAGTGGAGTGAGTTTTAACAACTCCGTCCAAATGACTGAATGCATTATTAGTCCAAGTGTCCAAGTGTCTTAATCAGTTCATTTTGGTAGGTCCTGTGCACAGTAAACAGATCCAAAATCTTCTTATTGCAGTCCAAAAGCTTCGATAATCCAAAAATGACCACGTCTTCAAGTTGGTAGCCCGATTATGATGTCCCAATAGGCAGAGAGGGTTAGCCTTATTCTGCTTCTTGAAGAAAATATGCAATCCACTGATTAGATCCATTTAGAGTTGATTTGAGTATAGTCCGGCAACCGGCACGAAGCAGAGCATAGCAGCGTTGGGCTCCATGGAGCAGTAGAGGCGGCGGTAGGAACGGCCTTGAGGAGCCTGGGGAGAGGAGAGAAATGCGACTGTCTCTGGGAAGGGCTGGGAAGGAAAACGTATATATGTTGTATATATGTATATATATTAAATGTATATATATTTGTATATATGTAACGGATGGTACCGTGAAGCACAGTCACGAAGGACTTCACATGTTGTGAAGTGGCTGGAGTGAGTAGCGGTGCTGTGGGTTAAACTCACTCTCATCCTCAAAAGACACATTAGAGACGTTACAAAGCAGTGAGTTCACCTCTTGGTATAGCGGTCTGTGCTGTTGCCCGCGGCGTGGGAGACCCGGGTTCGAAACTCCCTCTGGGCATCGAAGTTTAAGGTGACGATGTCACAACCGTTACAATGGTGCCGACTGACCCGGATGCCTCGGGTGGAATGGAGTGAGTTTAAGGAGGGTGAGTGTAACGGATGGTACCGTGAAGTGCAGTCACAAAGGACTTCACATGTTGTGAAGTGACGGGCGAGTAGCGGTGCTATGGGTTAAACTCACTCTCATCCACAAAAGACACATAGACACGTTACAAAGCAGTGAGTTCACTTCTTGGTATAGCGGTATGTGCTGTCGCCCGCGGCGTGGGAGACCCGGGTTCGAAACTCTGTCGGGGCATCGAATTTTACTAAAAGTAACATTTCAAGATGTGTTGTTAAATAGCAAACGTTTACCTGAAAGCTTTAAAAAGTTGACAGACTATTTTATATTCAACAAAACCAGTGATCCCTCGTTCAAATGGACCTGTGATCATCTCACAGAGTGACAGAGACACATTTACTGAGGGGGGGGGGGGCTCACAAATGTAATGAGCAGGTAATAGTCGAGTATGGTAGCTAGCTTAGCATGCGTGAAAAGCCAAGTCAGACTGTACCTTGGATGGCTTTATGTAAAATGGATAATGGTTGACCTGCATTGAGAGACCGTGCTTCCTTGGATATGGTTGCTGTGCACTAATGTGACATAACAACAAAAGCGTGGTATGATTGTTTGAGGTTGTCTGCCATATTGAACAAGAATGCACTGTTGACCGCTGAATGTCCATGGCTTGGTGTGCAATGTTGAAAACATTTTGCTCGACAACATTGAAGCCTGGTTGAAATTTGGTTTGAAAAGTTATATTTTTTGGACATCTTTCAAGGAGGTTTTTTCAACGTCCTAAAGTGAATGAACGATGTCCTTTGATGTTGCTAATTCAACATTGCAATGCAACTGATGACACAAACTACCCCCGACCCACACGTAAAATATATTCATCCGGTACACCAACATGTATTTTCTTACCTGTGCACTAATGTTACCCAACATTCTGCTAAAAAGCTAGCAACTTACATGGAGTCTGTAAGGATATGGCTAAACAATGGATTGGCTAACGTTAGCCGCTAGCTACCTGTCATCAGCAGAGTGAAGCAATGGCTGATGAGATGCGATTGCAGACTAAAATAATAATAGTGTTGCCTTACTATTTACTCCTAACCAGCAGCAGGGAGGTACAGTAGCATTATCAGAAACAATCTATATAATGAGGAGACAGAGTACTGCAGGCCATTTGAATGGGAAAATCATTAACACTAAAGATGGCAGCAACAATGAAACTACTTACTACAAAACAAACATTTTCAGAGAAAATAAATCAATTTGATTTCATGTTGAGTAAAAGGATAATTTACTGCATCTTGAGGTGAAATACAAGTTTAAAGATGTTTTTAAATTAATCACAATCTCTGCCAAAAGGCTGAGATTATTATCACGCAGGGAGTGGTTGCCAGGGTAACTAAGGACTCATAACAGAAACCACAGGATGGCGCATGCGTATAAGCTGGTCTAAGTGCAAAATGCCATTTTTCGATCACAAAATGGTCCTTTTTAACCAAATGAACCATTCTGGGTTGTCACAATTCTTACCGGTAACTTCAAATATGCAAAAAACGTATTTAATTTAATTTATTTTGTATTACATGTTTTTCAGAGTCATACGGATGACTCCCCACTCAAAAAGAGAGGGGTTTTGTTAGTAGACAGACGTTGGCATTACAGGGACTGAAGAAGCATCCGCAACTCACATTAGCTAACTCGCTAGCTAACTAAAATGTATTATTTATTCATTATTATTAAGTTGTTCAAGAACATTTCTTTCTTCCTTTGTGTTTTAACATTTAGTATGTGGTCCTAACAATTATCAAACGGGTCAAAATAAAGTCAATGAAGGGCGGTCAGGTGGCGTAGCGGAGATTGCGCTCGTCACCAACGCAGGAGATGCTGGGTTCGAGCCCAGCTCTCGGCGTTGCTACCAGCTTGGCTGGTCGTTCATACTAATACAATTGGCAGTGTTAGGGGGTGGGAAGCTGGTGGGTGGGAATCTGGCGCTGTGGACAGGTCAGGTCTCGGCGCTTGCTCAGCGGGGGCAGGACTTGGTGGAGATAGCGGGCCCTCCCACGTGTTACACTTCACCAATGAGAGTCCTCGCTGCCAAGTGAAAAGACGTCACTGGCAGTCGCTGCACGTATCGGAGGAAGCGTGCGATCGGCTTCGGGACGCCCTTGTACCGACTCGTAGGAGAACACACGTACAACAACCAGGTAGGGGAGGGGGGGAATTGGCACAACGACTGAATTGGGACAGGGAGAAAAACAGAGAAAATTGGTGAAAGAGATAAAAAGAAAAAAAGTCAATGACACAAGAACCGCTAAAAGATCAAAAGGTCTATTGCAAGCATGTTGACGGCATAACTGTCACTTTTTTCCAGCTTTCCCACCCTTTGTGGAATACAGTGGAAACAGAAACAAGCACCCCTCTCAGAACAGAGGTTCTGAAAGCTTTCTGTATAGGAAGTTCCTCAAGTTCCTTTTTACCGAGAGAGCAGCGTCTCAGCCAGCGAACTGAGCCAAGAGACAAAAGGAAAGGTTGTGTCTCCCTTGGAAAACAGTGTAGCACTTGCATAATGATGCGAGGACATCCAATAGCAACTAATTCATGTGTCACATTCACCGCACACTATATTACTGATGATGACCGGCAGCTCAAGTGTTCGACAAACTAGAGTAATGCATGAAAGCAACACAGGTGCAAATGTGAATGAAATGTTGCACATGAATGGCAGCTGACAGCTAACGTCACCGACCTGGTAATATATATATAACTGGTAATATACCTAGTAATAATACCTGTAAGGAATCACTGGATTCTTAGCAGCTCAATCACAAATAATGCCCTTGAGCAGAAACAAGCTGATGACCGATGTGGCTACAGCATGGAACAGCGCGTCCAAGATGGTTGGCAAGGTTTACATTAGACTGTGTGATCGTTTTTTTCCTTCTTCTCGAGACTGTGCAATACAGTCTGCAGTCAAATGGGAAAAGTGACCTGAAACAAATCTATGTGTATTGAATCAATTATGAATTGGGGACTGTGACCTGACCGGGCCAAGTTTCAACTTCAATGTTACCAGACTTGCTGATGTTAAAAAGGGATATAAGAAGCTCAATGTGCTTCAACATCATAGCACTCTCCTGAGTATAGGGCTGACCTCGACTAGTCGAATAGTCGACTAATCGATCGAAAGGAGCCGTAGTCGACTGCCATCCTCTTAGTCGAATGCAAAAATATATATTATATTATTATTATTATTATTATTATTATTATTATTATTATTATTATTATTATTATTATTATTATTATTATTATTATTATTATTATTATTATTATTATTATTATTATTATTTAATTTTTTTTATCATTCTTTCCAAAAGCAAAGAGGCCTAGAAGCGTGGCTAACGCTAATGGCACGCATACCAGAGGCGAACAGCCTAAGAAAACAGGCACAGAGGCACTGAAAGAGGATTTCACCCGTCTAATGAACACACTAGACAAATATCAAGATGTATCCATCAGTGGACCAATTGCATGCTTTTGCAGAGGACAAGAATCCTTCAGTCGACTCCTCCAGACATTAAGCACCCCCACAGCCCAAATGGAACGATACAAAAAATATTTTTTTTTATATAATTATTATTATTATAATAATAATAACCTGCCCCAAACCCACCCCATCATAGGCCTGAGAAGAAAAATAATTGAGCAAAGATTTCAAGACCCAAAAAAAATAAAGGGAATTAAACAGATATAATTAGTTATGTCCTGCTAGTTATATAGTAGATAGATAGAAGATAGATAATTATTTTTGCATTCAGGGTCGACTATCTGCAAATGTTGGCCAATCAAAGTCGACAATACAAATCCTTAGTCGGGGACTAGTGTGGACAGCAGCACATATTCCATCACACATCCTGTCCGGCTGTTTGTTTGAGTTCACCGTCGGGTCATGCGCCCATCTCTGCCTGAAGCGGACTGTGTGAAATAACCGCTCATGGCCGTTGCAGATGAAGACCGTCCATCCGACGCCTCCTCTTCAGGCTCCCGGTTGGAAACAGAGAAGGTCAACTGCACCGTCGTCACTACAGTCGTTTCACACGTGTGTAGTAGCGTGACATTACCGTGTGATGACCACAGATATCACACTTCCTCTGGCTGAATCTTCTCCACACACCTCCATGCATGTCTCGCCATCAGGGACGTGCACAGGACTTTAGAGGGGCAGGTGCTCAAAGGCTGAAAAGGGTACTATACCTGTGTGTGTTTTGACCGAGCGTGCGAAGCGTGCAAGCCTGATTTTTAAGGGCCCTTTTCGGGCGGGGGGCCCCCTTTTTATGTTTTTTGGGGGGTTTTGGTAATCAAATATTGAATATTGAACTATAATAATTGGTGCAGGAGCTCACTTATCCTTGAAAAACACTTTTATCACTGACTTAAAAGGCCCATACATCTCCATAAATGTTCAGGGGTGAGGGAATAAGTGCTTACCCTACAGACCCCAAGAAGTGCTGTATATTCTGTATTGTTTAATATAAATGCATTTTTCATTCCAATCCCGATTTGTATTTGAGATTCCCAAATCCCATCGGACTTGACTTCTTTGTGTCCCTCAATGAGTGTAATACCAGCATTCAACTGTATGCGCCACAGCGGTTTCTATCATCATCATCATCACCCACGCTATGCATAAAATATATAGGTCCGCGGAAAGGCACGCTGAGGAGGCCGTGCAAACTGCAATGGAATATGGGGCATCTCTCTCTCTTTACCTAATATTTTGATTATATCCTGACATTTTTCAGTTGGAAGGGCAGTCTATATGCGTAACAAACAAAAAAATAAAAAAAATACGTAAAGGACACACGTTAAGGGACACTTTTTTACGAGGCTCAAAAGGGCAGGTGCTCAAGCACCCCTTTGGCTCTATGTGTGCACGTGCCTGCTCGCCATGACTGCAGACTGTGCATATAGAGGCTGCAAATGCAATGGTATTAATCAAAGACCCAAGCTGAACATGCGTGGGAAGTTAAGTGTTTTAAGTATCCTACCCATGCCAGTGGGGTTGGCCAAAATTTGACAGATACAAAGTGGGAACAAATTGACATATTTTTTATTTTTTATGTATTTATTTATTTAAAACAATTCTGATTAAACAAATGACTTAGCATTACACGACACAGTTGATGGAATATTGCATTTCCCACATACCAGCGGTCCCTCCCGAGTCCCAGTGTTAACCCTTTCACTACCACACTACCAAAGGGTTAACTCTTTCACTGCAACAATGCAGAAGGTTAACCCTTTCACTGCCACCCGACAAATGGTTAACCCTTTCGCAACCACACTACAGACGGTTAACCCTTTCACTACCACACTATAGACAGGTAACCCTTTCACTACCACACTACAGACGGTTAACCCTTTCACTACCACAATACAGACAGTTAACCCTTTCACTACCACACTACAGACGGTTAACCGCATGCCGCATGTACGGTATGTCACAATGCACGTATGTGTCACATACTCCATGTACTGAATAATAAGCTGCAATAGTATGTAGTATGATGTACATACTTTACACACACACACAGTACACACAGCCACACACACACACACACACACACACATGTTGAAGCCGAGACCATTAACCTGTTCACTGCCGCACTACCAAACGGTTAACCCTTTCACTCCGACACAACATCAGGTTAACCCTTTACTATCACACACTGTGATAGTAAAGTGTTAACCTTCTGCAGTGTGGCAGTCAGTGGCGGCCGGCCGATAGAGGGTGCTGGGGCGCCGCCCCCCCCTGGTGAAGAGAGAAAGAGAAGAAGAAAATGTTTTATTTTTATTTTTATTTTAGACCCCTAAAAATAAACTGTTTTGAATAATATTTACTCATTTTAACACTAGGATCGCCGGGGACGAGTTAAGACGTCATTCCTAGCCATGCTCATTCTGCCGAAGACGCCGTAACTCCTCATTGATGTCAATATTTCAAAAATCTGTCATCGAAATCATATTTCCTTTCCGGAGCCCTGAGACACACTGCAAAGCTCCACTCAACTCTCTAGCGGTTCAAGAGCGCCATCTGGTGGCCGATCGGCAGATCGCCAACCGGAAATGAGCCTTTGAACCGGAAGTGCTCATCCATATGTGGTCCGGGCACTCGCTATCGTTAGAGAGACTCCGTCTTGATACAGTGAACATCGATCGGTGCAAATAACTCGAAAAAACAACATGATTTGGACGTATATACTATTATACAACCTGGAAATGGATTGGGCATTTCTCCATCCCATAATAGAAAAAATTCTGTTCCACGCTCATCTGCCAGCGGCGCGAGGAAGCCACGGTAAGATTCAGCGTTATATTCTAACGTGTTCCATATAAACTGCTATGATGAACATATGACCCACTCTGGATGAATCATCTAACGCTGCCCACGGAATTATAAACGATCCCCCGCCCATCCGGTCATCATCAGATGATACGCAGTAACTTCTAGAACCACGTCCAGTTGACATTTTTTATCTCGCGCCGATTGCTATCAAACTGTATTTCATCATCAATATAATGCATTTGGAGCTATAAATCAAGTTCTGGAGAAAGCTGCAGAAAACGATAAAAACATACTTATACTTTAGACCATATTTTAGTATGAATATGTGAATGAAAAAGTTTAACGTTGCTACACCCTGAACAATACATATAGGATATTGAATGGGCCATAATAATGGCAATTTAGCAATAGAATTTAAAAAGTTATAGCCCTGCAAAGAAGGGGAACTTCTCCATAGACAAATAGAGCTGGCGAGGGATGGTAAATTATGAATTTAACCCATGGCGAATAAAGTGTTAAGTATGTTTGTGTTTCAAATGCACAATAACGTTAATATATCAAATATAAATCATTGTTTTGTGCATGATTCACATGACGTCATTCTCTCTCCTGATATAGAGTACCTCTAAAGCTGGGCGCATAGACGTAGCGCTCACACTGTGCGCGTCACTGTATTGTCGCAGCCAATGTAAATAGGTCAAGCAAATACATTTCGCCTATCAGTGCGTTCAAATATGATGTCTCAGGCGCGTTTTTCTAGCACTCGAAGCAAGCTCTGCGCCACTGTACTCGTCACGTCATCAGACAGAAAAGAATGCGAGGAGGAGCCAGTCAGTCCTATTTTATGAGTTCTATACCTCAAAGAACTCATCACCCCTCACTCCTCCTCTCGACATCTCTGCTCTGGCCAGGCAAACCTCCTCCAGCGCCCAAGGACAAATCTATGCACTATGGGAGATCGGGCTTTTTGCTCCTCCGCTCAAAGTCTGTGGAATGCTCTCCCTGACTACCTGAGAGCACCACAGACTGTGGATGTTTTTAAGAAAGGCCTCAAAACCCACCTTTTTAGTAGAGCCTTCTGTTGACCTTTTATCAAATTTTTTGCTCCACACATTTTATGTTCTTTTACCAATTTATTTTATCAGTTTTATTATTCTATGTTTCTCTGCTATTTTATGTTTTAGTCTTGCCTATTTTTATATTCTTTCTTTCCTTTATTCTCGTTAGCTTTTAAGTCCCTTTAACTGTAGCGCTCTGAGAGTTGCCCCGCAACTGTAAAGCGCATTACAAATGAAATCTATTATTATTATTATTATTATTATTTATTCAGTTTCGATTCAGTGAGTTAGCTTAGCTAGGCTCGTGGTTCGGTAATAAGATATAAGAAGTGTATTCTCAGGAGTTGGAGAGATCAGCACGAGATACTGTACATTACTGACAGTGTTGGATTTGGATTTATATGTAGTCTGGAGGACAGTGGACACACACTTTATCAAGCCTAGCCGGACCACAAAAGTTTCTCGAAGGGTTAACACGACGGCTCGAGGCTCGTTCCAAACAACAAGTGAGTCTAACAATATGTACTGTTCTGTAGTTACTGAAACTGATTGAATATGGCAAGTCAAGATTCAAGAGGTTTATTTGTCACATACATGATACACAAGGCGTGCAGTGAGGTCTGATATGAGTGAGTGGCCGCGATATATATCTCTCTCTCTCTTTCTTTCTCTCTCGCTCTCTCTCTCTCTCTCTCTCTCTCTCTCTCTCTCTCTCTCTCTCTCTCTCTCTCTCTCTCTCTCTCTCTCTCTCTCTCTCTCTCTCTCTCTCTCTCTCTCTCTCTCTCTCTCTCTCTCTCTCACACACGCAGTACGCGTTGGTTCATGATTCATGATCATTACATTATGATCGACTGGAATAAAAAAAAATAGCTTTACAATTTACATACTGTAGCTGTCCCTTTGTTCATTAATGTTTAACCTAAATGTAGAACCCCTCCCCCTACCCCATGCGCCCTCCCTAAAGTGGATCGGACCGGCCGCCACTGGTGGCAGTGAAAGGGTTAAACCGAGACAGAGTCAAGACCAGAGTGTATCAAGGAGTCAAGACCAGAGTGTATCAAGGAGTCCAGGCCAGAGTGTATCAAGGAGTCAAGACCAGAGTGTATCAAGGAGTCAAGACCAGAGTGTATCAAGGAGTCCAGACCAGAATGTATGAAGTCTGAGTCATTTTATTTGCTTATGTTTTTATGCAAAAATGTGTCTGTCTTCCTAAGCCAGCTACAAATTATGCTGAGGGCTGCCGAGCCTGTGATGAGTGAGTGACTCATATTGAATGATGACTAATATTGTCATGCATTAATGTTTTAGTACTTCTGGTTTATGTGCATGGTTTGATGCATACGGATAGATAATATTCTAGTATCTGTTACATTAGCCCTCTGTCTTTACAGTATGTATCTTCCAAAATCCAGACTAAACTAAAATGTACTTGAAATGGTATACGTTTGAGTGCACTGGAATCACACTATGTTGTTTCAGGACCTTGGACAGCAGCGCGTCAGGCAGTGTGTTATGCGGCAGTCATTTATGGATTTGAAATGCTCAAAAACTACAGCTGTGGTCTTGACCGTTCGTGAAATGAAAATCCAAGTCTTTAAATTAAATTCAAAGAAAATAGTCAAAGGGCGGCTGATTGGCGCAGTGGGCAAGGCGCTCGCCACTAGCGCAGGAGACGCTGGGTTCGAGCCCAGCTCTCGGCGTTGCTACCGGCTGGCCGGTCATTCATACTAACACAATTGGCAAGTGTTAGAGGGTGGGAAAGCCGGTGGGTGGGGATTGGACATTGTGGACAGCGACTCCTACAGGTCGGTTTGGTGACGCCGGTGCGGCGGAAACAGGAAGTGACGGGGGCAGCGTGAGCCACCCACGCGTTACTCCTCGCCACTGAGAGTTCGAGCTGCTGCGGTGAAAAGATGCGACAGGCTGCCTCATTGTGTACCGGAGGGGACACGTGATGCAAGGCTTCTATCCTCACTACAGCCGACCAGTGGGAGGCATAGTCTAGCAACGTTCAAGACAGGGGAGGGAAGAATTGGATAATACGAAATTGGGTGGGAGAAAAATAGAAAACGGGGAGAAAAAGTGGATCAAATTAATTAAAAAAAATAATCAAGACACACAGAGAGCCTCAGAATGTGAGACCAGTCTAAAGGGCTACAGCGCTGCATTACACTATAGAGAGCCTCAGAATGTGAGACCGGTCTAAAGGGCTACAGCGCTGCATTACACTATAGAGAGCCTCAGAATGTGAGACCAGTCTAAAGGGCTACAGCGCTGCATTACACTATAGAGAGCCTCAGAATGTGAGACCAGTCTAAAGGGCTACAGCGCTGCATTACACTATAGAGAGCCTCAGAATGTGAGACCAGTCTAAAGGGCTACAGCGCTGCATTACACTATAGAGAGCCTCAGAACGTGAGACCAGTCTAAAGGGCTACAGCGCTGCATTACACTATACCCATTACGTTACTGTTGCGTGACACTTAAAACAGTCTGCAATGCATTCTCACCAAAGAGTTCTATATTATAGGCGCAGTGTGACGTCACTTTAGTTTCCCGCGCGCTCCACCCGTATGGGGATTTATCATTGGGAAAATGTATTATCGGCTATTCTATTGTAATAATTCTGCCTCATGAACATTGGCAAGCTTTCCATTTTTTCCACAAAATTATTGTTTAAGCATTTTTGGTTGAAAGAAAGTTAGTTAAATGGTTGTTTAATGTGTAGTTAAAAAATAACTACACTTACTACCAGTAAGTCGTTCAGTGCTGTCGCCGGTCAGCAGCGCCAGAGTGAAATGTAGTTCCTCAGTGAACAAAAACATAAACCTTGTTATTTTGCTAGCTTTACGATTAATTGCGAATTTTTTCATATTGAGCTATAGATTGTGGACGGATACACACAGAAAGGTACACCATGCCAATGTTCATGCTTTATTTGTTTTAAACGAGACGATTTATAAATGTGTCCATTGGAAATACATTGCAATTTCAGAGTGGACTGCGCGGGAAACAACAATGACAACAACCACTACACCTCCCTATATCTCTCATTCCATGGCACAGGAGATCTGTTGTGCCCAGGTGAAGAGAGGGGACACGTGGCACTTATCCTGCATCTGTTTCTCCTCCTCTCCTCTTACAGCCTGCACGTCCAACTTCAGCAGGATGAAAACAAGCAGGAAACTAGGGGAATGTTTAGATTTGCTGTTTGCTAACTATGTCAATACAGAGTGTATAACGTTCCTCTCTACATATGCAGTTCAAACTTCAGCATTATGACAGCAAAGGAAGGTTATCCTAGAGTATTGGTGAGCGCTCTGCTCACTATTGGAATATTCCCCATCACATACTGTGACTTTGAAAACTTTCAGCAACAATGCACCTACACCTGTCCGGCCACACCCACATCCGCCCGTGGATATAAGCAAGGGGTGTGGCCGTACTCCAGCTCTTCCCTAGTCTTTCACCGTTAAAACGGAAGATCAATAGGGGGATATAGGATAACCTTCGTTATATAGCGTATTGGTTCATGCTCTGCTCACTATTGGAATACAAGAGCGGAGCAGAGCAGAGAGCCCGACAAATGTACCCGCTGAGGTCCCCTACAACCATCAGAATACCGGGGAGGGTCCGGGGAACAGGACACCGACTGTGCGAAAGAGGGGACAGCACCCACAAACTCACAGGGTGAGCAGAACGCGGGACAGAAGGGCCCGCGACTACCCGACTGCGCGCCCCGCACGCTACCAGGGAACGTACGTGAAAGCAAAAGCCTGCGTCACAGCTCCCACACCTCGTGGAGTCGGGGTCGTTAGACGCCGTAGCAGCGAAGGAGGTCCCAGCCCCAGGCCACACAAGGCGGAGTTACCGCCGAGTCTGGGGGCCAGGACCCCCAGAAAAGGGGCCTGGTGAGGTCAATGAGGCCATGGCATCGAGACCTCTCCAGGCGTTCACTGGTGACACCACCCGGACAGGTGTAGGTGCATTGTTGCTGATAGTTTTCAAAGTCACAGTATGTGATGGGGAATATTCCAATAGTGAGCAGAGCGTGAACCAATACGTTATATAACAGAGATAGAGAGGGAATGAGCGAGCTATGGCCAAGACGGAATAATTGCAGTATCTATTTGAACTCAATAGAAGGAGGGGTAACATAAAATAAGTAAATAAAGTACTAATTGACCACAGGAAGAAACATATGTTATGTTAAAACCATATATGTAATATATTTACGTATTGTATCAACAATGTACAATGTGTACCTATTACGAATAAATACATAATTATATTACATATTCAAACGATTTTAACTTGTTTACGTTTTCAGATCATTTATAAGTTTGCCTGCCAGGGGTGCTATGTTGGTAGGTGAGTGCTTTTACCTCGACACGTCCAAGACACACTTTTCCAAAAGGCCTCACCCAAACCATAACTTTTCCTTTCCATAACCTTTCCCGACACCGTTTCTTAAACAAACCATAACCGTTAACCCTTTATTAACTTTAGATAGATTTAAACTCATTACGGATCATAAGCCCCTTGTTCGGCTAATAAATAGCAAAGTCTTGGATGCAGTACAAATAAGATGCCAGCGACACTTGCAGAGATTGATGCAGTCCAATGCTAAAGCAGAATAGGCTTCTGTGGAAAACCCTGCTGATGCCCTATTGAGGAGCCCAGTGAGCAGACGATACAGCCGTGATGGATATCACCTGTCACATCAATGCTGTCATCTTGTCTTGATCAAAGAGAACACGCAGCGTGACGAGCAGATACTGCTCATACAGAGGCTAATCAATCAGCAGGGGTGTAAAAAGTACCCCGAAATTATATGTAGCAGCCTGAATATTCTACTAAGTATTCAGAAGTGCTAACTAACTGTTACTTTCCCTGTGTGTGTATAAAGTGTGATAAACAGTGTTCCTTTTGATAGCTCGCCCAGTTTAACAATGAGGTGAGGTGCTACTCTGCTCCGGCTTCATTATGGATCACTAACACTAACATTGAAGCGTCTTTCTCCCGTGCTGAAGTGGTCCTAGAAGGGGATCAGTGGCGGTTGCCAGCAGGGGGCGGAGTGGCAGTGGTGGCAGGTGGAGCGGAGGAGAGAGGAAAGCAACGAGGAAGAGGGAGTTACCTGGGGGCGAAAGGACCAGGAAGCTCTCTCCGGCAGTGACCTCGACCGTGAACAGTCGCAGTCACAGCGGGCGTGTGCTCAAACGAGCCCTGTTTTAGGAGAGCTGTTGAAGAGCCCCGTTGGAACGAGCAACGGGTGCATAAGAAGTACTTGCTAGTCGACGGGTTATCCTAGAAGTACGGGCGGGTGCTCAAACGAGCCCCGTGGAAGAAGTGATGTTGAAAAGCCCCGTTGGAATGAGCAACGGGTGACAACAAGTACTTGCTATAGTTGACGGGTTATCCTAGAAGTACCAGCGATACAGAACGAAGGACTAACGTCTAGAGTTAACGGGACTAACGTCTATAGTTAACGGTTATAGTAGTAAGTGTGCGGTGTATTAGCATGCTGCTAACGGCTCCGTCTGACTCCAGTAGACTACCGGGCGCGCGGCGCTGAAGACCGGTGGTATAGTCAGCCACGTTGCGTTAGTAGTACAACCGATATAGCAGGAGGGTGCATCTAGACCCGAAGCTTAGCTGTGTTTAGGGTAGCAACAGTATTAGCTCGCGCGACAGCAGCAAGCAACAGCCAGCAGTGGACGTCCCCCAAACGTTACAGAGGACGCCTCTTCCCACCAGCTGAGGTCGCCATCACAGCACGCTCCTCCAGCTACCCACTGCCCATGCTGTTCGCCCAGCCCGCTGGCTGTGCTCGCGGGATCGCAGACGCCATCTTGTCACCTGGACGAGGGGTGATAAGAGTGGGTCCGCCATCTTGGCTAAGTACTAATGGTACCTCGTGTATCAACATCAACGTCCATTCAAGTGAACGCTAACAACCAGTGTCTAAGGGGTACCCCAAACAATTTAGGCCGGCTTTAGTGTAGGTTTTATTTTGGTAACGTGGGCCCACATTTACTTGGTTTTCTTTTGGTATTTTGTTGTTTTTGTTATTCTTGTTATTTGAATTCCCAATGTTTCTCTACTTTATGCCTGGGTCTCCCCTAGTACAAGCGGGGTGTTATTAATGTATTGAGCATGCGGTGCCTATGGTGTGAATAGTTTCCCCTACATTATCAGTGAGAGCACCCGGTGCCATGTATGAATAAATTGGAAGTATTATCTGTAACTGATAACCTGCCCAGGCTTCTATATAAAGTAGACCTTATTGGGAGCACTGTCTGTGTGTCTGTTTCTTCCATTTGCTATTCTAACCCCTGGGTAAATATTGTGACTGCATAATTATTTAACCCTTACACCCCATTCACAGAATAACATTTGAAGGGTCTATACAGGTGGTCAAGGAAGGGTACTGCTTAAAGGGAAGCCCAATAATACTATTGAACTGACAGTCACTGGGTGTGGGAGGGCTGTCGGAGGTACTGGGGGAAGTGAGAGTGTGTGGGGAGCTACTGCTGACCGCCTTGGAAGGCGAGGGAGACCAGAGTACCAGTCCCCAGGTTAGTAAATCCTGGGCCCCATCCACTCCTGCTGCAAGCCCTCCAGAACGACGTTCCGGGCCAAAGACGGGGGTACATATAGGTCCAATTCTATAGTATCCTACTACCCAGTGTCTGTGTATTACTACTCCCACAAGCAGGGATAATCCACCCTTCTACATATACGTAAGTGAAAGTATGGGTATACCGTCTCAAAATCGTACTCAAGTAAAAGTCAGAGTATCTGGCTAAAAACACACTTGAGTAAAAGTCAAAAAGTTTCTACTTTTAAATGTAAAGCAAAGTAAAAACTTTTTTTCTGACTGTCTATTCTTCTAAAGATCCCCGCTTTCTAGTCTTGCACAAGGACCAATCAGCATGGGTATGGGCGGGTTCATTTGACATTGATGGGGATTTGATTGGCTGTTTTTAAATAAAGCGCGGCTGCAGGATTATTAACGTTAACGTTAGTTCGGCCAGAGAAACAAATATACTAATTAAAATAGTTGGACCTGCGAGATTTGTACTTTGTAGGTCTGCATTTTAAATGTAAGGAGTAAAAAGTATGTTTTTTTTCTCTGAAATGTAATTGAGTAAAAGTACAAGAAAAAAACCTAATAATACTTGAGTAAAGTACAAATTTGTATTGTAACAAAGTACAATTACTCAAGTACTTTACACCCCTGTCAATGAGGGACGGCAAGAACATGCTAAAAGCATCCCAGTCAAGTTGTATGACTTGTATCCCGTGAAAGATGCGCTGTCAGTGAGCCAGGGTCTGGTTACTTCAGGGAATATAATTGTCATTCCACATAGAGAAATAATAATAATAATAATAATAATAATAATAATAATAATAATAATAATAATAATAATAATAATAATAATAATAATAATAATAATAATAATAATAATAATAATAATAATAATAATAATAATAATAATAATAATAATAATAATAATAATAATAATAATAATAATAATAATAATTATAATAATAATAATAATAATAATAATAATAATAATAATAATAATAATAATAATAATAATAATAATAATAATAATAATAATAATAATAATAATAATAATAATAATAATAATAATAATAATGGATTGCAGTTCAAAGTGCTTTACATCAGTAAGAAATAAAACATAAAATCAGTGTAAAACTAAAATGAAATGATATACATTGACATGACATGCATTCACAGCGGACACCATGGCGTATCTAAGTGTAGAGAGCAAGCCGTGACATCAGTATGGTGGCCAAATGGAGACGTGCAAGTTATGCTTGGAAAATTAAAAAGATGACAAGAAAAGAGCTACTACACTCTACGCCGCTCTCAGAAAGGCCTTGGCAGCGCAAAGGGACTGACATTATGTACAGGGGACAGAGCTGTTTAATCATATCCCTCTATTACTCACGCTATCTGGAATTTAGTATTGCACTTGCCTGCGACAACAATGGGAACACGTCATGTGGAAACTGAAGGCTAATTTCGTGAGATTCGGGGGTTCCGACTTAAATAGTCAGTGTGACAATGAGCCCACAATATACCAGTGAGGAAATGGAGACTTTAGCACAGTATGACTTTGAACATATCATACTGATATACATCTTTTGCATAGCCTATATAATCCTGCCAGGACCACTTTTCCACAAGGGCTAATAGTTGTTTACATAACAATAGTGTGGTTGTTTGTTGAAATGAAAAAAGGCACACAATAGAAAGCTTACAGTAGTTTAATCTTTATAATTTTTGAGGACATTAACCGCCACATTTCTCTTGCTTTGACATCTCATCTGCTATTTCAGTATAAACCTGTGTGACATGTGACTTGGTGAGAGTTTGTGTGATGACCCAATGCAACCAAGTGTATTGCTGATTGCTTGACTTGCTTGTGTGATGAGGTAGAGCGGGGAGTCGATTCCAAAAAGATTTCTTGACTCCAGTCGTTTGGAAGAGTCGACTCCGAAGTTGTGGAATTTATTCCACAGTACAGTATATTGATTCCAATAGTAGAATTCAATCCCCATGTGCATGTGAATACAGTGAGTCCAATCTCTTTGTTGCTGATTGATTCAAAGTATCAGGCATCCCCAACCTTTTTTGCACCGCGGACCGATTTAATATTGAAAATATTATCAGCAGACAGTATTAAATTGGTATTATACAATTCATTTCGGGAGGAAGCCAGCACCATGACACACTCTTTATCCTGGCCCCTATGTACCTGGTGAGCTGCCTGGATGCTACCAGTGCCTGCCTGGATACGGTGGTGTCTTGGATATTATAGATTTATCTTTTACAGATCATAGGTCTAACAATTCAAGAGTTTGTAAGATTAGCCAGTCTAAGCGAAGCTGGTCCTGGACCAGTGGAGAAAGAGGTAGAACACACACATGCGCACAAAACACACTTCATCTCGGCGTTCACTTGCCTTGTGAAAAAACAATAATTTCCATGGCTTTTATTTCAGAGGAAGTATGTGAAATTAATTTAAATAATGATGAATTTGCAACCTAATAATATATGTATTAGGTTTCAATTCATTATTCGCCCACAAGAATTTGTAAGATTAGCAATTCTAGGATAAATTGGTCCTGGACATGGAGAACTAAGTGGAACACATGCACACACACACACACACACACACACGCGCACACACACACACACACACACACACACACACACACACACACACACACACACACACACACACACACACACACACACACACACACACACACACACACACACACACACACACACACACACACACACACACACACACACACACACACACACACACACCCACCCACACACACACACACACACACACACACACACACACACACACACACACACACACACACACACACACACACACACACACACACACACACACACACACACACACACACACACACACACACACACACACACACACACACACACACACACACACACACACAAATAATGCTCCGTGTGTTCACTCGAAAAGTCGATCCATTTGCCACTCGCATTGGCATGCTGTAAGATGAAGGTGCGTTTGATTTGCATCACAGGGCCAGCTGAGACTTATGGCTAAAAGAGGCAGCGGGACTATATTGATTGATACGTGAAGCCTGCGGTGCGGGTAGAAATGTAAGGCGGGCTGCACTTGGCCCGCAGGCCTTGACTTTGACACATGTGGCTTAGAGTGACAAATTACATTCTCTGGAGTGCTGATACTGATGTACATTCAATTTCAGCGTTACTTGACCGGAGTGCGGCGTTTATATACCATCAATCACGCCGTCCTAATTGATAGCCAGAGGCAATGAGTGGATACATCAGGGAAATGCCCCAGAATGGTTCTCCTCTCTTACCTATCACATAGACCGTTTATTGTGTCTCTACTGGTGATTTTCTGTCATCGCTTGCTCCTCTGTCATGTGGGGTTCACCAGGGGTCAATCCTTGGGCTTGTTCTGTTCTCACTATACAGTATGCCTCCCCCTGGGTCATGTAAGGAATTGCTTTGAAAAGGGCTCAGACATTCGCAGGAGCTGGTGTTTGATCGCTCATTTTGCCTCACTATTTATGCCATCTCTTAAAAGCTGACTAGAGTTGGCTTTTATGAGTGATCCGTCCTTAGTGACACTCCTGGAGTGCTTTCATGTAGTCCGGGCTTTTGTCATCTGTCATATTCGCGTCACACCAGCACACAGGAGCTATATTTACTACCGCCATAAATGCAGCTTACCCCTGGCAGACACAAAGCTCTTTATTCCAGACGAGAGCCCCGTCAAACAGCAGTAGTTACTCACGACAACATCAGCCTTCCTCGTCATCATCATCATCATCATCATCATGCTCCTCCTCCTCCCCAGCTCCTCCTCCTCCTCCTCCTCATCATCATCATCCTCCTCCCCCTCCAGTCCTGCGTGGTCCCTTCTAAGATGGCCGTTGGCCTTGCCTGATAAAAGCACTCCCCCACTAGCAGCCCTCTGTGGTGGTGTGGTGGCCCCCTTTTCAGATCCATTCAGCTCATTACTGATCAGTCAATCAATAATCACCCTCTTTGTTTGCTCAAAGTGGAACCCGACCTGAAAAGAGTGGGGTATTGAGCAGCGACGCCTGCCTGCCTGCCTCTCAAGTCTCCTTTAGTGCATTTTTCTAACTTACCCAAACCCATGGATACAAACAATATATATCCACAATACACTGGTACAGTATCAACAAGCACATGCTCTGGTGCATAGCCTACATACTGCGCTGCACATATACTGTAGACACACGCAATCACACCTAGAACATACACCAGAAAGCATGTAGACTTGGACACCTGGTTGTATAATTTAAATAAAATTTAGAGAATGGCAAACTATCAATCAAACATCAGGTAAAAATCCCATAAGTACTTGTTGGTGTTTTTACGCATAATGGCTGGATGTATTATGCAGCTATATCCTTACTGCACCAATATACATAACATTCTCTCTTCCTTTCTAGAATTTTTGTGACACACGTTCAAAATTCCATCCAATGAAACAATCTTTTCATCTTTTTCAATTGAATCCTGGTTGCTCATACAGTATAAACTCATATTTTCATTGGTTCTCAGCAATGGAGGGTGGAAATGATCCCCCTCCCACTTTAGCCACTATGAAGTTCACTAACATCCTGATTCATTCAGAAAGGCACCAAATCAGTATCGCCAGAAAGTAAAATGAACCCAAAATGAGTCAACCAGCTGGCGTAAACACCAACCGCTTCTGAGAGGATAAGATGTGGGAGGATAAGACGAAGAGGATTATCCAATGAAGATAAAGATGGGGGAGGGGGGAGAATTAGTGGCTTTTATTTTTTGATGAGAAAGGCATTGATTGATTAAGTGGAAATTGAATTGCGCTACAGGCTAAGGCTTGTGTGCAACAGGGTTCAAGTTGATGACAGAATCGAGTTAGTTACATAAATAACGCTAATCAGATGACATTTGACACGTGGGGGGTTAAGAATGCATTTTTATGAACGCAAATGACTCGGCGTATCACATGTCTACATTTATAGCTGGAGGCTAGATGATCACAACATTGTTGAAATCGTAGGCAATATAATCACTTTGGATAGATTTAGGTTTATGTTATGTTTGTTTTGGCGGATAATCAGTGATGGTTTACATTTTGGAATTAATCCCAACACTAGTGTTCAATCACAGAAAAGTATATAAAAATGTACTTCATTAAAAAAATGAATTCTCTGCAATTAGCCATTAAAACACATTCATGGCCATTGGAATGTGGCTGGAACGCCAGCTTTCCATTACAAACTTTCACTGTGCCTCACGTTGTTTGTAGAGCTAAATCTATATTTTATATTATAGCTATGGATACAATAGCATGGTTATTTGACAGTATGAACCTTCCGTTCAAGATGCAAAAAAGAAAGAATTTTTCTATCCATACGATCACGTTTTATATGGTGAATATGAGTGTTATTGATCGTATATATGTATATGATCGGGGGTAATTCCTGTGAGGCTATTTATAAGCTGTGGCGTGTATTATACCAAATCCATTGGCGTTTTGTCCCTACACACGCTACAGTTAAACAATCAAATGCATATGAATGATAGGTATTATGTTTCATCATGAATGCATGAAAGGGGGGGTGGGGTCGTTTCTGATTAATTTATTGCCAATAAAGGCATTCGTTATTACCACAACATACGCTGATCAGGGGGATGGGTATGAAATCCTTGCACGATCAAGCTGAAATTGACGTTAAATTGTCCTTACCTGTGGCCGGTCGGATTCCAAAAAGAATATTCCAATTATTTGATTGCCATCTGGTAGATCATATGTCCATTTGGCCCACGATATAACCCACCACAGCATGGTGAGTCGGGGGTCCCGAGGGCTATTCAATGCGATCGGGTGAAGCCATATGTTCGCGTTAGTAGAAAAGTCAGCCCGGAGTGTTTTCAGTGTGGCACCCGGTCTGGAACAGGGGTTACTGCATTCTGGATACAGCGCCACTAGCAGGATCTGGCCGGTTCTGCACCTTCGGAGTCCCAATATGCCTTTTCCAGGCAAAATAGTTCCGTATTATATATATACGTTTTTGGCCGTCAACCGCTGTCTCCCAATAACGTATATACATGGTTGGCCAGGAATGTGGTCCCACTCATTTGGTATTCCACACAGGTTAAAACAAATGCTAAGAATTTTTTGCCAATGATACTACCCGACCCACAGGTCTGGTGGTATGGGACAGACGTTGGCATCAGATGGGACCCCCGATTGACAGTTGAGTCACACATCGGGGCCCCAGTTGGCGAGTGTGCGACCAGGTTACAAGGAGACCTCCAGCATTAAGCTGACCGACCGCAAGAGATCGACGGCCCCCAAACTCGCTTACTCGGCGACACCTGATCAGACTATGGAGTGTTAGGTAGCTCCTCATCAGAACTTTACTGACTGTGACAGGGGTCAAACTGAGAGAGAGAGAGAGAGAGAGAGAGAGAGAGAGAGAGAGAGAGAGAGAGAGAGAGAGAGAGAGAGAGAGAGAGAGAGAGAGAGAGAGAGAGAGAGAGAGAGAGAGAGAGAGAGAGAGAGAGAGAGAGAGAGAGAGAGAGAGAAAGTCTGAAAAGGTATACAGAGGTAAAGAGAGATATAAATGATGTAAGGAGAATGTGTGTTAGAGGGAGGAGGGAGGGCAAGATGGGCTGGAGATAGATAAAGAGGTAATCAAAAATAGAGGGACAGAGGAAGAGAGAGAGATGTGGAGATATAAATGAATGTGGGTGAGTGATTGGAGGGAGAGCTGGGACCCAGCCCGCTAAAGAGACACCGCCTTGGGGGAAGGAGATGAGATAGGAACCCGTGGGTTTAGATGCCCAGGGATTAAACATTCAAAGTCAAATTGGGAAAACTTGTATTTCCTATCGCAGATACGAGCCTCTCTCTTTCTCTTTTTCTCTCTTTTGGGGAAGTGCAAGTGTCTGACAGGGAAAACCGCTTCCGCATTATTTCCACTCGCTCTGTTTTGGTCATTGTTGATTGTGGGCGGTGGCTACAACCACAGAAGGGGTTAGGTATGCAGATGAGAATTCTTACACGTCACATATACGCTAAATTCAGAATGGCTTAGTTCACTGGGGGAGGACCTTGTCTCATCTGAACGGGAGGAATGCACAAAAATTTGAATTTGAGACATAGACAGTGTTGGTACAACCCCACATTGCTAGAAAACAATGCTAAATACTGGAAAAGGCCATTTATAAGATAGTTCCCCTTTAAAGAAGACGTGTCCGGCCCATGGGGACATTAACGTGTGTTGTCAGGCCTTACAAATCCATTTGATTTGATTTGGTTACATGTGGTATCTTCCATGGCCCTCATTTATCAACTTGACGTATGCACAGATATGTGCTTAACCCGTGCGTACGACCATTTCTAAGCAAAGTGTGGGAAATTATCAATTTTAACTTGAACTTGACTTTGTGCTTATGTCTACGCACAGCTCTGAGCATGCTTAGCTGACGCCCAGTGGTAGAATATTGTTACTACGGCATATGCGCTCCTCAGTTAATGCATTAGTTTCAACGCGGAAATAAGCTTCCGTGCATTACTTCCAACACTGGCGTGTTCAACTTCTGTATGACCCGTAATTCATTATAGTTCATTGTAAAATAGCGACAGTAATGTAATTATAACGGGCTCATGCGGGAACAAGAGGTTGGCTTGCTTGTTTGGCACGGGGGCAGAAGCAGAACACCCACCTCCAAACGCCATTAAATATTGTTTCAAATAAAAAGCGACATACTATTATTTTGTGTCATGTTTCCAAATAAGATTGGCCACAACGGAATGCTTTCTACTTCAATTTGTTGATTAGAATAGATTACCTCGCTCTGTTGAAACTTCACTGAGCTCAGCACACAGACATGATAATAATAATAACAACAACAATAATAATAATAATAATAATAATAATAATAATAGCTTCATTTTACATAGCGCCTTTCAAGAGACCCATGCAAGGTCGCTTTACATAGATGGGGGGGGGGAATAACAAAGTAATAAAGATAGTGGACAGACTATGTAAATATGATGATGGGATTCAAGTTCGCGTTTTTATTGATCATAGGCATGCTGTCAGAGTATGATGTCATAATCAAACATTCTAGAACATTTGTCGTCACAGATCATGTCATAATAGAACATAGGCTACATGGCATGGTCCATCGTGATATTGTGTGGACTGTTATTACTGTACCACCCATTGTGACAACAGCCTTGTGAGCTCCCGCACACAAACATGATGGAATTCAAGTTCATGTATTGATCACATAGGCAGGCTACATCATACATGGCAGTGAGATTCATTGTTCTTGTATATGCTCTCGTATTATTGTTTATATAGGCTACCCAATACTGACATCAAAATAGATTGTATGCCTCTAGAAATCATATGCAGCAGGTAGAAAATTGACGGAAAATCCGTCGCGATTTGGAATAAAATTGAGGAGAACTTTAATCCCTGGGTATTAATCAAACAAAACGGAAAAAGGCAGTCATATTCCAGCACGGTCTTTATTAGTGTTTGCGCTGCCCAGGCAGCAATGGTTAATAGATATCATATCCGACATCACCGTACGTGTACACGTCTGTCAGCCTGTCTCATAACACGCTTCCCTCGGTTTAGTCCATTTTTCCACATTTCATGGGGGTGTTCCATTACCGTATATGGTTAATCGGGGCGGTTTTGGTATGCAAATACGTGAAAGTGTGCACGAGCCTCAGCGTAGAAGCAAGGTGATATTTATCATGACAGGTGTGCGTAGGACCTGTGTACGCACGTGTGATAAATCCTGTTTTTTTTGTGCGTGCACACATTCTAAATTCTGTGCTTACGTGTGGAAATAGAAGGTTTTCTAAGAAAATTTGATAAATGAGGGCCCAGGTGTTCAGGGGCCTACTGTAGAATTTAGCATTTAGCATTTTAGATTATATATTAGATTAGAGTTAGATTGAGAGCGGCTGGGTGGCGTAGCAGAGATTGCGCTCGTCACCAATGCAAGAGACTCCGGTCTCGACTCCCCGAGTCAGCATTGCCTGCGGCTTGGGCCAGTCGTCATACTATCTCAATTGACAGAGGTAGCGGGTGGAAGTTGATGGGTGGGGATTGGACGTTGTGGACAGCGACTCCTACAGGAAGTATCGGGCGCAGCGTGAGCCTCCCACGCGTTACTCCTCGCCACTGAGGCTGCGGTTAGACTTTCGTTTCATTTTCGTTTCATTGTCAGATGAGTTTCGCCGCAACATAGCCCGTAGGCGAGTCACACTTTCGTTTTTGTCACCTGAGCACAGTGATGTAGTACACTGCCAAAGCAGTAGGTGGCAGTAGGTGGCGAACATGAAGGCAATTTTCAACCAATCAGAACTTGAATGTGCCAATACACTTCCTGCAAAGAAAATGTCAACAAGGCGGGCGCCTCCATCTTTGCCTATTTACCCAATGCAGCACTTCTTTTTCAGCAAAGTGTAATAAAAGTGCAATAAACAAAACGGATACATTCACTGTGTGTTCTGCCTCTCATTTGTTGAGAAACAAAACTAACATCAACACAAGTGACCACCAAGAGCGGATAGTTTAGTCTCAAAAAAGATCGGTGTAGCTACATTGTTAGCTGCATGCTAACGTGGATGGAATATGCCATTATAACAGTATAGCATTGTGGCTAGAAGCTAACGTTAGCTCACGCTAGTTAGCCAGCACCAAACTGATGATATCGGGAGCTATCAGTAGCTAGATAACATTAGAGACAACGCTGTGTGTATTAAACAAAGTGAATAGATGACTGGGCCATTTTGTTTATTGCTTGTTAAGTTGAAAGAGGAGCTTTGAGCTAACAGGGTCTGATAGCTAACGCTAGCTCATGTTAGCCAGTGGCAGTGCTCATGCAATCGGTAATGCTAGCAGAATGAATGGATGTAAACTTTATTTAACATATTGCATAATGGGTACAATACGATACGGCTCAATACAAACAATTGTTAAGGGAATGCAGACTGTTGTAGCTTGGACTGGGGTCCTTATAACAATAACTTGACAACACATGGTAGCTGCAGCTATTTGGGACAGCTCTGTCCCAAACACACACACACACTCTGTTGTCACCGGAAGGGCACGCAGATGGTATCTACTGCGCATGGGCGTTTTCGCAACAATGGCTCCGTGCAAATTACACGACTGTTGTCGGCGAGTTTTGGCGCTACTCCAAAACGGAAAACACAATTTAGCGTTTTCAGTAGGGCCACAACGTATCCGCCAAAAACGCATTTCTGTGTAAAAGGGACAGCAAACGTATTCAAAAACGTATAAAAACGAGCACAAAAACAGTCAGTGTAACAAGCGCCTGAGAGTCCACACTGTCTGGTGAAAAGATGCGACAGGCTGCCTCCTCGTGTACCGGAGGGGACACGTGATGCAAGGCTTCTATCCTCACTACAGCCGACCAGTGGGAGACATAGTCTAGCAACGTTCAAGACAGGGGAGGGGAGAATTGAAGGGGAGAATTGGCGATACGAAATTGGGATGGGAGAAAAATAAGGAGAAAAAGTTTAGATTATTGGATTATTAGATTATTGTAATAATAATAATAATGGATTGGATTTATATAGCGCTCTTCATGACACACCAGTGACCCCAGAGCGCTTACAGAGTCCATTATTCGTTCATACACAGTTATACCGGTGGTGGTAAGCTACAATTGCAGCCAGAGCTGCCCTGAGGCAGACTCACGGAAGCGTGGCGAATAATCATCGCCTACGGCCCCTCCGACCACCACCAACATTCATTCACATGCATACACATTCATACGAGGCAAGTAGGTTAAGTGTCTTGCCCAAGGACACAACGGCAGTGGGATGGACAATGGCTTGAGCGGGATTCGAACCACCAAACCTTCGATCATTGGACGACCCGCTCTACCCCTGAGCCACGCCGCCCCACATTGTAACTATTTATTGTAGGGCAAATATAACTGAGAGGGCATACATACCTCCATCTCACACGTTGTTGCCCATTATGCACATGTCCAGAGTTAATTATATTGATTTGTTATATTGTTTACACTGCTTTTGTACTACCTGTACCTCCCCTCCCCCCCCCCCCCCCCCTTGCTGCTATGATGCCTGAATTTCCCCAAGGGGATCAATAAAGGAATATCTTATCTTATCTTAGAAGACTGTGGTTATGTAGTATCTTCCAGGTCTGGAGCTGTTCAGTGGCCAATAGCAGAGTGGAGAGGTCTGTATGAGAAACACCTTTGTCCTGAAGATATTATACATGACAGAGTGTCTATATTGAATCGGTGGATACTTTGATTAAACCTGACAAGGACTGATTGAGTTTAACCTACAGAGAGCGGAGGACATCACAGAGGACATGGGAGAGGTAGAGAGACAGCTGGTGGAGAGACACAGTGTAGACACTGTATTGCACCTACTGTACACGTGAGTTAGTGGTTTGGAAGTTTAAAATGTACTCTTCAAAAATGTATTTGGCTTTGGGTTACTCAAATATTACTTTTGACATGTTGGACTTACTCTTGGATTACTCTAACTCAGAATCCATAGAATATGAAGTTGAAGTGATCGTTTATTTCAGTTTGCAAACCGTATTTGAAGGATGTTATTACCTTTAACTACAACCCTTATAAACCAAAACCATTATTTTCAATTATAATCTAATTCAAATTAAATGAGAATGAAGTAATATGCCAAAAAAGTACTTGTAGTGTGATTATTTTTTATTCAAAAGGATATCATTTTATTAAAAAAAAATTGGTGATCAGAATGCTGTAATGTAGTTAGATTCATTATTCATCAAGACTGTATGTAATTGGGCTTGTTTGTGCCTTGCACATCAAATACTAAATACATCAAGTATTTGGTATTTAAAATCGTACTGGTGTGTGAGACAATTTCACTTGTTTCTGTGTAACAGTCTGCAGGACTCTGATTTATTCACCTGGCACCCGCCCACTCCCCCAAGACCTTGTCCCCAAGCCACTCCCCCAAGACCTTGTCCCCAAGCCCCTCCCCCAATACCTTATCCCCAAGCCCCTCCCCGAAAACCTTATCCCCAAGCCACTCCCCCAAGACCTTATCCCCAAGCCACTCCCACAAGACCTTCTCCCCAAGCCACTCCCCCAAGACCTTATCCCCAAGCCACTCCCCCAAGACCTTGTCCACAAGCCACTCCCCCAAGACCGTATCCCCAAGCCACTCCCACAAGACCTTGTCCGCAAGCCACTCCCCCAAGACCTTGTCCCCAAGCCACTCCGCCAAGACCTTCTCTCCAAGCCACTCCCACAAGACCTTATCCCCAAGCCACTCCCCCAATACCTTGACCCCAAGCCCCTCCCACAAGACCTCATCCCCAAGTCACTCCCCCAAGAATTTGTCCCCAAGCCACTCCCCAAAGACCTTGTCCCCAAGCCCCTCCCACACCCACTTGTCCCCAAGCCAACTGCAAATCAACATCCCCTTAAAATGTACAACTTGTCCTGCAGTTTGTGAAGGACTGGACAATGTTATTTAGTCAATTACCCCCTGTTTAATTAATGTCTGTCCTCCTCTCTGTTACATTGTTTGTGGGTGGGGCAGCATTTTATGTACCTCAAAATATCCAGATGCTGCTACCAGCTTTACCACGTTTTGTAAATCCATGAAACTTGTAACAATTGACCATAGACAGGGATTAAAACAGATCTATGGTAGGCCTGCCAGAC
The DNA here is from genome assembly GCF_963971535.1 of Notolepis coatsorum. NCBI lineage: Eukaryota > Metazoa > Chordata > Actinopteri > Aulopiformes > Paralepididae > Notolepis > Notolepis coatsorum. The sequence continues at coordinate 13,833,338 of NC_140172.1, read as the reverse complement.
GGTGTCATGCATAATATACATTAGACAGGGATTATAACAGACATATGGTAAGCCTACCAGACGTTGCGATGCATAACATACAGTAGAAGGTCACAGATGAGTCACTGCAAACAATAAACACCATCTTGAAGTCCATCTTCAGCAGTTGTGATATTAGCATCAATTTCCTCACCTATGTTAAAAGCTCAGGGTTTTGTTTGGAGGGCACTATAGGTTAACTAGTAACAGTACCTCGCTTGGTGGAGTTGTGTCACAACATGTATTTTCTTTGTATTGTGAGCTGTAAAATACTGTGGGCTAGATCCACAAAGAATGGATTGCACGGTGCTAATTGCACCCTTACTTACAATTCATTATGAATTGAAAATGGGGGACCCTGATGTGAAAAAAAAGTCTTTCTCTGGTCTGCATCTCCTTAACAATTGTGTGTATTGAGCCGTACTGTATTGTACGCATTCTGCAATCTGTTAATAACATTTTCATTAAAAATGTTTTAATGAAAATTGTATTAACAGATTGCAGAATGGGTACAATACAGTACGGCTCAATACACACACTTGGGGATGCGGACCAGAGAAAGACTTTTGTCTTGTTTACATCAGGGTCCCCCATTTTCAATTCATAATGAATTGTAAGTAAGGGTGCAATTAGCACCGTGCAATCCATTCTTTGTGAATCTAGCACATAGATGATGTGATAATGATGTGATGTCCTGCATGGTCATCCTGAAATGTATTGTCCTGATTTCCCATTCCCAAAATGCAACCATTTTAAAACAAACCAACAGTGAAAAGACAAACCGGCAGTATTTTTATTACAATTTACTTTTTCTTTTAATCATATCAGCTATTGAAAGTGACCACCCACATCCGCATGCAGCTTTAACAAAGAAAAAAGACAACACTGCCAGTTCAGATCCAAGAGTACAGAATCTTCTTGAAACAGCTGACGGTATCTTGATATGAAATAAAGGCTCCCTTTTTCAAGAAGATTCTCAAAACAACATTGTTAATATGGACAGATCAGTTATAACGTGATAACTTCTTGTTTTAACATGAAACGTTTCACGTTATAACGTAATAACTTCTTGTTTTAACATACAACGTTTCACGTTTTAACGTGATAACTTTGTGTTTTAACATGAAACGTTTCACGTTATAACGTGATAACTTCTTGTTTTAACATGAAACGTTTCACGTTATAACGTGATAACTTCTAGTTCATACAACATTTCACGTTATAACGTACAACATTTCACGTTATAACCTGATAACTTCTAGTTTTAACATACAACATTTCACGTTATAACGTGATAACTTCTTGTTTTAACATACAACGTTTCACGTTATAACGTGATAACTTCTTGTTTTAACATACAACGTTTCACGTTATAACGTGATAACTTCTTGTTTTAACATTTAACGTTTCACGTTATAACGTGATAAGTTGGTCTCAGGCGGAGGTGGTCCTAGCCCCACACTCATCCCAACGAGGAGCATAAGGATAGAACACCGTCACTCGCTCGCCACGAATGCGGAGACGCTGGGCTCGCCTGTTCGAGCCCAGCGCTCCACATTGCTTTCAGTTTAGCTGGTCGTTCATACTAATACACATTGGCAGTATTAGGGGGTGGGAAACTGATGGGTGGGGATCGGGCGTTGTGGACAGCGACTCCTACAGGTCGGTTGGTGCGCCTGCGCAGTAGAATCAGGAAGTGTCGGGGGCAGCGTGAGCCTCCCACGCGTTACTCCTCGCCACTGAGAGATCGAGCTGCGCAGGTGAAAAGATGCGTCTGCTGTTACCTCAAGTACCGGAGGGGACTTGTGCTATGTATGACTTAGTCCACATTGCAGCCGGCTTGTGGGAGGCAAGAAACAGCGTTCGTGACAGGGGAGGGTTGAATAGGATGATACGAAATTGGGATGGGAGAAAATATAGAAAATGGGAGAAAAAGTGGAAAAAAAAAAAAAAAGGATAGAACACCGACACCATGCGGTAAACAGGGGCGCCGCTCCCTAAAACGCACTAAATGTGAGCAAACCGTGCTTAAAAAAACCACAGTCTACATCACACGTCCCAGCCATTTACAATAACAGCGGGATGACGATGAGGTCCCAGCACTAAGGACCGCATGAGAGACAGAGCTCTCAGTCCTGTCCATCAGATAGAACCTGACAAAAGGACCCAGGGAAGACCACCGCAGCCGCAGCGCACATGTCCTCCACGAGACCCCTCTAAGCAGGGCAGCGGAGGCTGCCACATCATCTGATGCCCGCGGGGGGAACCTGTCCAGCCAAGGTGTAACAAAGGACGATATCCTCGCACAACCAATGCGACAGGCGTTGTTTTGACAGCGCTGTACCTTTTGTTAGGGCCACCGTGACAAACAAACAGTTGACTGGTAGCCCTGAGGTCCCATGTGCGCTCAAGACATATTGCAAGCGCACGAATATGTAGGACACAACAGGGGAAGGCTCCGTGAAACGTTTTATGTTAAAACTAGAAGTTATCACGTTATGACGTGAAACGTTTTATGTTAAAACTAGAAGTTATCACGTTATGACGTGACACGTTTTATGTTAAAACTAGAAGTTATCACGTTATAACGTGAAACGTTTTATGTTAAAACCAGAAGTTATCACGTTATAACGTGAAACGTTTTATGTTAAAACAAGAAGTTATCGCGTTATAACGTGATACTGATATTTTTTCTGTTTCTGGTGTGGCAGCAATACGCTTCCGTAATAATGTACTAAAACTGCATATGACTGTATGCCCACTCCTGCATTGTAAGCAGAAAAACCCTATTTCTTTCAAATGTGCACAGGCTCACCACGAAAGGTGTTTTTGGCAAAGCATTCAGGCAGAGCTCAGGGCTGTCATGGGTGTTCAGAGGACATTTGCATAGTTTTTGTGTATATAGCCTACCGTAGCTATATGTGATGATTGCTGGATCCTATGACCAGAGCTTGTGGTCTATTTAAAGCCGGTGCTTTTGAATAGTTGTTTGAGTCTGAAGGAGAGCATTGTGCTAAAAACTTTGCTGTGGATTTAAAATAAAACAGGATATTTGGAGCTACAGCGAGCAGGGAGCTACAGTGAGCAGGGAGCTACAGGCTACAGAGCTACAGGGCTACAGAGCTACAGGGCTACAGAGCTACAGGCTACAGAGCTACAGGCTACAGGCTACAGAGCTACAGAGCTACAGGCTACAGGCTACAGAGCTACAGTGAGCAGGGAGCTACAGAGCTACAGGCTACAGGGCTACAGGCTACAGAGCTACAGGCTACAGAGCTACAGGCTACAGGCTACAGGGCTACAGAGCTACAGGCTACAGGGCTACAGAGCTACAGGGCTACAGAGCTACACAGCTACAGAGCTACAGGCTACAGGCTACAGGCTACAGAGCTACAGGCTACAGGGCTACAGGGCTACAGAGCTACAGGCTACAGGCTACAGAGCTACAGGCTACAGAGCTACAGAGCTACAGGCTACAGGTTACACAGCTACAGAGCTACAGGCTACAGGCTACAGAGCTACAGGCTACAGAGCTACAGAGCTACAGAGCTACAGGCTACAGGGCTACAGGCTACAGGCTACAGAGCTACAGGCTACAGAGCTACAGCGCTACAGAGCTACAGGGCTACAGAGCTACAGAGCTACAGGCTACAGAGCTACAGGCTACAGAGCTACAGGTTACAGATCTACAGAGCTACAGGCTACAGGTTACAGAGCTACAGAGCTACAGGCTACAGGGCTACAGGCTACAGGTTACAGAGCTACAGAGCTACAGGCTACAGGCTACAGAGCTACAGGCTACAGAGCTACAGGTTACAGGCTACAGGGCTACAGCGCTACAGAGCTACAGGCTACAGAGCTACAGGCTACAGAGCTACAGAGCTACAGAGCTACAGGGCTACAGAGCTACAGAGCTACAGAGCTACAGAGCTACAGGGCTACAGAGCTACAGAGCTACATAGCTACAGGGCTACAGAGCTACAGGCTACAGAGCTACAGAGCTACAGCGCTACAGAGCTACAGGGCTACAGGCTACAGAGCTACAGAGCTACAGAGCTACAGGCTACAGAGCTACAGAGCTACAGAGCTACAGAGCTACAAGCTACAGGCTACAGAGCTACAGGGCTACAGAGCTACAGGCTACAGGCTACAGAGCTACAGGCTACAGGCTACAGGCTACAGAGCTACAGAGCTACAGAGCTACAGGCTACAGGCTACAGAGCTACAGAGCTACATAGCTACAGGCTACAGAGCTACATAGCTACAGGGCTACAGGCTACAGAGCTACAGAGCTACATAGCTACAGGGCTACAGGCTACAGAGCTACAGAGCTACATAGCTACAGGCTACAGAGCTACATAGCTACAGGGCTACAGGGCTACAGAGCTACAGGCTACAGAGCTACAGGTTACAGGCTACAGGCTACAGAGCTACAGGCTACAGAGCTACAGAGTTACAGGCTACAGAGCTACATAGCTACAGGCTACAGAGCTACATAGCTACAGGGCTACAGGCTACAGAGCTACAGGGCTACAGGCTACAGAGCTACAGAGCTACAGAGCTACAGGCTACAGGCTACAGAGCTACAGGCTACAGGCTACAGAGCTACAGAGCTACAGGCTACAGAGCTACAGAGCTACAGGCTACAGAGCTACAGAGCTACAGGCTACAGAGCTACAGGCTACAGAGCTACAGGCTACAGGCTACAGAGCTACAGGCTACAGGCTACAGAGCTACAGGCTACAGGGCTACAGAGCTACAGGCTACAGAGCTACAGAGCTACAGAGCTACAGGCTACAGAGCTACAGAGCTACAGAGCTACAGGCTACAGAGCTACAGAGCTACAGAGCTACAGGGCTACAGAGCTACAGAGCTACAGAGCTACAGGCTACAGATCTACAGGCTACAGAGCTACAGGCTACAGATCTACAGGCTACAGAGCTACAGAGCTACAGGCTACAGGCTACAGAGCTACAGAGCTACAGGCTACAGAGCTACAGGCTACAGAGCTACAGGCTACAGATCTACAGGCTACAGGCTACAGGGCTACAGGCTACAGAGCTACAGGCTACAGGGCTACAGGCTACAGATCTACAGGCTACAGAGCTACAGGCTACAGTGCTACAGAGCTACAGGCTACAGGCTACAGGCTACAGAGCTACAGGCTACAGGCTACAGAGCTACAGGCTACAGGCTACAGGGCTACAGGCTACAGAGCTACAGTGCTACAGAGCTACAGGCTACAGGCTACAGGCTACAGAGCTACAGGCTACAGGCTACAGAGCTACAGGCTACAGGCTACAGAGCTACAGAGTTACAGGCTACAGGCTACAGAGCTACAGGCTACAGGGCTACAGGGCTACAGAGCTACAGGCTACAGAGCTACAGGCTACAGAGCTACAGAGTTACAGGGCTACAGAGTTACAGGCTACAGAGCTACAGGCTACAGAGCTACAGAGTTACAGGCTACAGAGCTACACAGCTACAGGGCTACAGGCTACAGAGCTACAGAGTTACAGGCTACAGAGCTACACAGCTACAGGGCTACAGAGTTACAGGCTACAGGCTACAGAGCTACAGGCTACAGAGTTACAGAGCTACAGGCTACAGAGCTACAGACTACAGAGCTACAGGCTACAGAGCTACAGAGCTACAGTGAGCAGAGATTGCTGGATGGGTGAAACAATGGGTGACCTTGTTTCATCTCCCCATGGACCCTTTCACTGCCACACAGTGAAAGTGAAAGGGTTAACCGTCTGTGTATTGTTGCAGTGAAAGGGTTAACCGTTAGGTAGTGCGGCAGGGAAAGGGTTAATTCACATTTGTGCTGTAATGATTTGATATCCAGAGACGAATCTTCTGACTACGACACGCTAAAAAAAACACTACTGTTCCTATAACCATCATCACACCGCACTCCCCCCTGAACTGCATCTTGTCGTTCACTGAGAGACTATAAAGATCTGCCTCTGATCTGCTCTGTTATCCACGTAAAACACCCCGAAGTAAAGTAAGCGGAGGAGGAGGGGGGGGGGGGGCTGGTGCCGTTTGAAGACGAGAAGAAAGAGAAGAAGGCGTTGTGAGTCGGTAACGTCCCCCCCCCCCCCCCCCCCCCCCGGCCCCCCCGCTCAAGACGGCTCTATTACTAATTGCCGGTGACACGGATCTGTCGCGCTGCTACCAATGAAGGGCATTATTATTAAGCGTGTGAATATTTTACGTGTCAGGGAATCGGCGCGGATCCCTTGGCTCTCTGCCTGCGTGTGTGTGTGTAAATGCGTCGTTGACGGGTCCCTTGTCAGCGCCATTAACCCTTTCACTGCCACACTAGGAAGAAGGTTAACCCTTTATTGTTACCGTCGGTAGTGTGATAGTAAAGGGTTAACCTTCTGTAGTGTGGCAGTGAAAGGGTTCATAAGCATCGCTAACTCACCCCTGCCTACATGGTGCGTGCGTGCGTGTGTGTGCGTGTATGTGTGTGTGTGCGTGTGTGTGTGAGGGTATGTGTGTGTGTGTGTGTGCGTGTGTGTGTGAGGGTATGTGTGTGTGTGTGTGTGTGTGAGGGTATGTGTGTGTGTGTGTGTGCGTGTGTGTGTGAGGGTATGTGTGTGTGTGTGTGTGTGTGAGGGTATGTGTGTGTGAGGGTATGTGTGTGTGTGTGTGTGTGTGTGAGGGTATGTGTGTGTGTGTGTGTGTGTGAGGGTGTGTGTGTGTGTGTGCGTGTGTGTGTGAGGGTATGTGTGTGTGTGTGTGTGTGTGAGGGTATGTGTGTGTGAGGGTATGTGTGTGTGTGTGTGTGCGTGTGTGTGTGAGGGTATGTGTGTGTGGCTGGGTACACTAACCGTTTAAAGAGCCTGTTTAATTGATAATAATAAGTAGGCAGCGGTTGGGTGCCGCCCACCGGGAGGTGACCGAGTACACGTGAGATTTTTACTCTCCCAATACCCTGTCCTCCTTTTCAACCCCCCACCCCAGGCGTTCTGTCATCCCCCTTCTCCTTCTCTCCCTCCCCCATGTCCCCCCTTCTCCTTCTCTCCCTCCCCCATGTCCCCCCTTCTGTCTCTGTCCTGTACTTCCTTTATCTCCGGACAAATGCCATTCCTCAACCTTGCCTCTGTGTTGTCAAGTGTGTGTCTCTCTCTCTCTCTCTCTCTCTCTCTCCCTCTCTCTCTCTCTCTCTCTCTCTCTCTCTCTCTCTCTCTCTCTCTCTCTCTCTCTCTCTCTCTCTCTCTCTCTCTCTCTCTCTCCCCCTCCATTTCCCTTCCTCACATCTCTTTTCCACTCCCATGTTCTCACACGGTTTTGATAATTACTAGCAGCACACTCCAAAGCTATATGGCCCAGTTTGGAGAGGAGAAAAAAAACCTTGTTCTCCTTTTTATTCGAAGCTGAATCAAACACTACACGAGAGACACACTGCTCCCTCACTCTCTTGCACACACGGACACACACACACGGACACACGTGCTGGTTGAAAGAGGAGGAGCGAGAGCGAGAGCGAGAGCGAGAGAGAGAGAGAGAGAGAGAGAGAGAGAGAGAGAGGGAGGATAGAGGCAGGGAGTCCTCAAACTAAGCTGAGGGAAGCCCGGTTGTAGTTTGCTGCTCTGGCTTCAACAACCGGAGCAGAATGAGAAATGCCCACGGCTGCTCAGTCAAGCAGGCCCCCAGTAATTACACCTCCCAACCTTATCAGGAAGACCTCAGCTAGAGAGAGAGAGAGAGAGAGAGAGAGAGAGAGAGAGAGAGAGAGAGAGAGAGAGAGAGAGAGAGAGAGAGAGAGAGAGAGAGAGAGAGAGAGAGAGAGAGAGAGAGAACTGCAACCCCTGTAACAGCTTGTGAGCTGCACTAAAGACCCAACAAATCACGCCAGATAAATACACTGGCCTGATGGTAATTAACACGTACACTGCCGACATACACCACGCTGATGACTGCTTATTACTCAGAGTAATTATATCACAGCGTGCGTTTTAAAGTGCCCTTGATGTGATTCTAGTCACAGCAGGGTATGACTTCCATCGCTCTTACAGTCATTTGCATGACCGCCACTATGACGACCGACTTCATCCGAGATAAGCGCATATGGATCGGGGTGTGTGTGTTGTGTGTGAGACTAATCCCAATGATCCCCCCACTGATGAGAGATAATGTGGCTGAATCTGACTGAACGAGGGCCAGCTAGCCTACGTGGGGGATGTGGTGAGTGGAGAGAATGTAAGTGTACCCAGTATAGAAGGAACATCCACACCACTACCAATGTGCTGTGTGTTGTGTGTCTGGTCTACAGAAGGTCCCTTCTTTTGCCGTACGAAAAGCCAAGGCATTCACTAGATACATTCATGTCTGCACTTTATGGGCTCATTTCATGTCTATTCTACTTCTATTCTACTACTTATTGCACTGCACTATTGCACTATTGCACTCTGTCTATTCTAGCTTACTCTTTTTATTATTGTCTATTTAAAACTGAATCAAACCATAAACAAGGTGGCTTGTTAGATCCTAATGTGAAAAACTGATTTTATATGTCTGCACTTTATGTGATCATTTCTGTCTTTTTTCTGTTGTGAAGCACTTTGAGCTGCAGTTTCTGTATGACAGGTGCTATACAAATAAAGTTCATTATTATTATTATTATTATTATTATTATTATTATTATTATTATTATTATTATTATTATTATTATTATTATTATTATTATTAGTATTATTATTATTATTAGTATTATTATTATTATTCAAAATAAGATAAGATATTCCTTTATTGATCCACTTGGGGAAATGCAGGCATCATAGCAGAATGGGGGAGGGAAGGTGCAGGTATGGGCAGGGTAATAGTAGAAAGACTATATAAGAGATATAGGCAATCAAATTTGATCTGAATATAAATATATGAGAAAGATAAACAGTGTATAAACAAAGGTGCAGATGAGGGTCTGTGTGCCCTATTGGTTAAACTACACGTTCCAATAGATATAGGTGTTGGGGCAGCAGTGGCGGAGCCCAATAGCAGAACACAGGACGAGAGAGAATGGAGCGTTTTAGGTTGGATTTAATATATAGGTACCAAGCAGACAGGTATTGAATGTACAGGAATGTACATTAGGTGCGAGCAGGTGCACTCCTCGTGCAGCACAGGAGCGTCCAGGTGGGTGGTGTCTCCAGGTGGTCCTGGGCACAGGGAGAACAAAGGTTAGGACCAGGCAGGCAATAGGGAAAGAGCAGCAAGGCTAGTGTGCGTCGTCGTACCTAGGTTGTTAGGACAACACTGCGACGAGGGACGACAGGATCCGTGGGTTGAAGGAGGGGCTGTTGATGAGGGAATCCCTCACAGCCGCGCTGATTGATGTCCCTCTGGCAGCGTGGGAATGCTGTGGTCGGATGCTGCCCATATAAGGGTGTGGAAGCAGGAGGGAAGAGGAAGGCTCTCGCCGTGATTATGACAATAGGCAATAGACAATAGACAAAAAACAACCATCAAATGCACACAGCACACACATCCACACGCACACACTCACTTTAAACAAACAATACACTGCAGCACCCACTCTCCACACTTTAGATCACCTAAACACACTTTATATTTATTGATAAAGGATTTGCACTACAACTCGTACACCTTACTGTAAATTGTACCTAAATTGTACCTCATCAAATTTCTGCTTTGCACTATATAGTATTGTATATTAGTATATTGCATAGTATATTGTATATTGTATGGTAACTCAGTTACTTCTAGTCTGCATCGAACATTGTACATATGTCTATACTGAACACTGTGACCTTTTTTACTTCTTTTTACATGCTACTTTATTTTATTTCATACTTATCTTGTCTAGCACAGTCTCTGGAGCGTAACAGTAAGAAGCATTTTGTATAAAACTATTCTGTACTTCTGTATGACAACTATTAAAGAAACTTGAAACTTGAATACAGATTTTTTTATCTGAATGTATACTATGAGTAAGAGTAAAAGTAAACAGTGAACAGTATACACAAGGTGCAGTATACACAAGGTGCAGTATACACAAGGTGCAGTATACACTAGGTGCAGTATACACTAGGTGCAGTATACACTAGGTGCAGTATACACAAGGTGCAGTATACACAAGGTGCAGTATACACAAGGTGCAGTATACACAAGGTGCAGTATACACAAGGTGCAGTATACACAAGGTGCAGTAAACACAAGGTGCAGTATACACAAGGTGCAGTATAAACAAGGTGCAGTATACACAAGGTGCAGTATAAACAAGGTGCAGTATACACAAGGTGCAGTATACACAAGGTGCAGTATACACAAGGTGCAGTATACACAAGGTGCAGTATACACAAGGTGCAGTACACACAAGGTGCAGTATACACTAGGTGCAGTATACACAAGGTGCAGTATACACAAGGTGCAGTATACACAAGGTGCAGTACACACAAGGTGCAGTATACACAAGGTGCAGTATACACAAGGTGCAGTACAGTATACACAAGGTGCAGTAAACACAAGGTGCAGTACAGTATACACAAGGTGCAGTATACACAAGGTGCAGTATATACTAGGTGCAGTATACACAAGGTGCAGTATACACAAGGTGCAGTACACACAAGGTGCAGTATACACAAGGTGCAGTACACACAAGGTGCAGTATACACAAGGTGCAGTATACACAAGGTGCAGTATACACAAGGTGCAGTATACACAAGGTGCAGTACACACAAGGTGCAGTATACACAAGGTGCAGTATACACAAGGTGCAGTACACACAAGGTGCAGTATACACAAGGTGCAGTACACACAAGGTGCAGTACACACAAGGTGCAGTATACACAAGGTGCAGTACACACAAGGTGCAGTATACACAAGGTGCAGTACACACAAGGTGCAGTATACACAAGGTGCAGTACACACAAGGTGCAGTATACACAAGGTGCAGTATACACTAGGTGCAGTGCAGTATACACAAGGTGCAGTACACACAAGGTGCAGTACACACAAGGTGCAGTATACACAAGGTGCAGTATACACAAGGTGCAGTATACACAAGGTGCAGTACAGTATACACAAGGTGCAGTGCAGTATACACAAGGTGCAGTACACACAAGGTGCAGTATACACAAGGTGCAGTATACACAAGGTGCAGTATACACAAGGTGCAGTAGACACAAGGTGCAGTATACACTAGGTGCAGTATACACAAGGTGCAGTATACACAAGGTGCAGTATACACAAGGTGCAGTATACACAAGGTGCAGTGCAGTATACACAAGGTGCAGTACACACAAGGTGCAGTATACACAAGGTGCAGTATACACAAGGTGCAGTGCAGTATACACAAGGTGCAGTATACACAAGGTGCAGTATACACAAGGTGCAGTATACACAAGGTGCAGTATACACAAGGTGCAGTATACACAAGGTGCAGTATACACTAGGTGCAGTATACACAAGGTGCAGTATACACAAGGTGCAGTATATACTAGGTGCAGTATACACAAGCTGCAGTATACACAAGGTGCAGTACACACAAGGTGCAGTATACACAAGGTGCAGTATACACAAGGTGCAGTATACACAAGGTACCCTAACTGGCATGATATATGTCATTCAGTGTGATCCCATGCATGTTCTCTCTGTCTCTACAGTAGGCTCCCTGTAGATTGCTTGGCATGCACATTAATTGATTCCAGAGTTCATTAAAAAACCAGGAACGGCTTGCAGGAGCATGGCATGCCATGAACCCTGAGATTAGTGATGGGCAGAAAGGTCCTTAAGATCTACTGATTGCATTCTAAAAGGGCCCTATTTCTATACCATATTCAGTACAAGCACAATACATGCCCTCGTGAGGACGATGTGGTCACCGGCAGCACAAGCCACTTTGCCGACCTCTAGCGGCTCAGGTGTGCATTTCTTATACAACATATAATATATAGGATTAAAGCCCTATGTGTTGCCGTTGAATGACAACAACTCTGGGGTTGTGCGAATAGAGGAAGTAGGTGAAAATTTACGAGCGAAAACCAGAAGTGAAAAAAACTTTTTTGCATTGGCGTGAAGGAGGACATGGACTTTTCTTTTTGCACACAGTTTACCAAGATCGCTCTCCAAGACCCATTTATGAACGGATTTCTATGAAATCTTGACCTGTACTACATAAGACTTCAGGCTATGGACCCAAAATGTTTTCCAGTGTATACCATTTATTTTGGATATTATTTTATGGGATATTGCAACTACAACTACAGATAAATGTGAGTACACAAGTTCAAGTACTCAAGTTCAGACCTATGTTTATTCTATTTCATTAGCACTAAAAGTGATTTTTCTTCAGAATGAAACTTCAGAATGTTATCTTTCAAAAGAGACCAGGCTCATGCATGTGCTATAAGTATAAAGTATAAAGATTTGATTTGATGCTCTCCTAAAAAACTAAAACTAAAATGGCCACTTTTATGCCTGCATGTTAAGAGGCTAAACCTTTATATTGTGGTCTTGTGTACATTCATGTGTTTGCTGAGAGCAACTCTTTAAAATGAGTTCATCCCCATGTCAATAAGTGAACCAGGGAACTGGAGGAGAGGTTTGCTGGGTGTATTAGTAAGAAGGGTCCCCCCCAAGGAGTTCCCCCCAAAATTAGGCCATATGTTCCCACAGCCCTGTGTTCCCTCAGGCCTACATCCCCACAGCACAGGTGTGGACATCCCCTAATGCACAACAACGTGCTGCTGCCCCCCCCCCCCTCCCCCCCTTAACCTGCCTCCATGAATAGCAGCAGGGGGAACATAGGGAACATAGACACGCTCTCGTAAGAAGACCATTCCCTGCGACCAGGCAGCAAAGGATCCTCACACAGGCCCAGAGAAGATCTAAAACAATGGGGGCCTGTATTTAGTATGGCTCATGGATGCAGCCATTTAATCCTCCTAATCTAGCCCACGATGCAAAGCATCTAGCATCTAGCATCCTATTAGCAAACGTTAGCACTAAACGTTTGCTACCAAATAATAGTCCTGCTATGTCAGCTATCAAATCCTACAGCTAACCGTGAGTCAGTGTTAATCAAAGATGGGCTTACATTAAACATTGATTACTGTAACAGTAGCTATAGCATTACTGTAGCGACAACATTTATAGCTGACATTAGCAGTTGTGCTAAAAGCACAAGAGGATGTGTAAAATGCTTTGCATTGTGGGGTAGAGCAGGAGGGGTGAGTGATGTCGTTAGTGGGGGCAGCCATACTTAATACAGCCCCCCCCCCCCCCCCATGATTGAATGCTTTTTCCGGTGCTTTTCCTATAGAGGCCGAGGAGTTAGAGCTGCAAGTCCAGGACAACAAATGATGCTGAGAGTCAAGCTGTGGCTGGCTAGGTTTAATGTAAGGGATAAGGTTAAAGGTGCTATATAGATAACATCCATTACTGGGAGACGAGTGCTTCACTACTCATTTAAGGGTCATGTGAATTTGAAATAGATTACCTTTGAGTTGCATAATGGTCTGTTGATCTCCCAACAATTGATGCACGTGTGCCCTTGCTCTCAGATGAATGTGACATCAGATTGTGTAGTCTGCCATATGCAGACTCATCATCATCATCATCATCATCATCTTCGTTTTACGTCCTTTTTTCCCACTACAGTGAGGTTGGACGGGGCGATGGCTCCACGCCACTGGGCATGGCTTTGTGCCATGTCTTCATGTATCTCCAGATCCCTCATATCATTCCCCACACATCCCCTCCACATCTGCTTCGGTCTCCCTCTCGCGTGTATGCTTTTACCAACGCAGTTGTGTTTCCGGGTTCCCGTTTTGCGCTCTGATTGGCCACTGACTTACACGCGTACGCCCCCCTCGCTATCGCCTTTGGGGCGTGAGATATGAAGACAGATTTAACTGGGTATAGGAAGGCAGTACCATACGAGCCGCAAATTGAACATGCAGTGAGTCTGCGACAACAACCCAATAATAAACACTCGAAACAGCTATTACCAGACAATTACAACAGCAGTGGTGCCTGCTTCAAATGTCACGTATTATAGGCTATAAGCCTGTGTAGATCTATTCGGAATAATAAACATATACACCCTCTAGCAAAACATGACACAATGCGAGTTGAACGAACACATCGGGAGGAGAATGAATGAATGAATGAATGAACCTGATGTAAACAAGACAAAAGTATTTCTCTGGTCTGCATCCCCTTAACAATTGTGTGTATTGAGCCGTACTGTATTGTACCCATTCTGCAATCTGTTAAATAAAGTTTTCATTCATTCATTCATTCTCCTCCCGATGTGTTCGTTCAACTCGCGTCTCTGTGACCAGCCGCTCTATCGTACAATACAGTACGGCTCAATACACCAGCCGCTCTATCGTACAATACAGTACGGCTCAATACACCAGCCGCTCTATCGTACAATACAGTACGGCTCAATACACCAGCCGCTCTATCGTACAATACAGTACGGCTCAATACACCAGCCGCTCTATCGTACAATACAGTACGGCTCAATACACCAGCCGCTCTATCGTACAATACAGTACGGCTCAATACACCAGCCGCTCTATAGGAGATAGGATCACATTGTGTCATGTTTTGCTAGAGGGTGTATATGTTTATTATTCTGAATAGATCTACACGGGCTTATAGCCTATAATACGTGACATTTGAAGCAGGCACCACTGCTGTTGTAATTGTCTGGTAATAGCTGTTACGAGTGTTTATTATTGGGTTGTTGTCGCAGACTCACTGCATGTTCAATTTGCGGCTCGTATGGTACTGCCTTCCTATACCCAGTTAAATCTGTCTTCATATCTCACGCCCCAAAGGCGATAGCGAGGGGGGCGTACGCGTGTGCGTCAGTGGCCAATCAGAGCGCAAAACGGGAACCCGGAAACACAACTGCGTTGGTAAAAGCATACACGCCTCCCTCTCGGCCTCCGCACATCCACAATCATCTCCTCCACCCCTCTCAACATCCCCCCCCCCCCTCCTTTTCTCACATGTCCAAACCACCTGATGATGATGATGATGATGATGATGATGATGATGATGATGATGATGATGATGATGATGATGATGTGTCACATTCATCTGAGAGCAAGGGCATCAATTGTTGGAAGATCAACAGACCATTATGCAACTCAAAGGTAATCTATTTCAAATTCACATGACCCTTAAATGAGTCTCCCAGTAATGGATGTTATCTATAGCACCTTTAACCTTATCCCTTACATTAAAGCTAGCCAGCCACAGCTTGGACTCATCATCAGATAATCTGCCACAGTGATTGTTTGGAGACAGTTTTAGGCTAATGGTTGCAGCCGAAGTCGGCCCATGTCACCCCACTTCTCAGGGACCTGCACTGGCTCCCCATGGCCACACAAATCCACTTCAAGGCCCTCGACCTGGCATACCGTGCGGCAAAGGGAACCGCTCCCGCCTACCTCCGGTCAATGGTCTCTAACTACACACCCTCAAGACCCCTAAGCTCTGCATCTTCTGGCCATCTCAGGCCCACTCCTCCGGGAGGGTCATCAAAGAGAAGTCGCCTTTTCTCAGTCCTTGCCCCACAATGGTGGAATGAACTACCCACCACAGTTAGGACAGCCGAAACCCGTCCAATATTTCGCCGTCGACTAAAGACACACTTCTTCAACCATTATCTGAAAAAATATATATAATAATAATAATAATAATATCTAACCCTAACTAACCTTACTGTCATGCACTTGTCCTAATATACTAACCTACACTGTAGCACTCAACACTTTGATGAACATTATTACTCAGCTGATAGAGTTGTACCCTTCCTGATGACTTGTCATACAGAACTTGTAAGTCGCTTTGGCTAAAAGCGTTCAGCTAAATGACTAAGGCCCCGTTTAGACGGAAACGCTAGCAGGTGAATCCGCAAAAATATTTTTGCGGATGTGCCTTTCGTTTATACGGAAACAGCGTTTTTACGGGGTGAAACCGCAAAAAAGTGAGACTACCTTCCAGGGTGGAATTCCTAGAAACGCAAAAGCTTTGCGATCTCGTCTAAACTATCAAAACGTATAAATCTGATAAAACGATGACGAAAGGTTTGTCACGGCTCTGGTCGCGCGTACTGCTTACGTCACAGGTAGCAGGTATGCGCCAGTAGCCGAGACGTAAACAAAGCAAGTATGTCTGACTTATATCAACGGAGATCACCTGAAGGCTACATTGGCAGTACTTTTAACCCTTTCACTGCCACACGACAGAAGGTTACCCCTTTACTATCACACAACCGGCTGTCGTGTGGCAGTGAAAGGGTTAAATAATACACAAGAATCTGTCCCGCGGCGTGACTGGACTCTCTGTCTGTGAGTGACTCTGCTTTGGTGCAATCACATTCCCCATCCACAGTCTGCGAATCAGAGGCAGAGTAGGGCGGGTCTTCACAGCACGTCATGTGACATATGCGCCAATCGTGTGACAGCGGGTCTCCGTCGTTACAGCGTCGTCTGCACGGAGAATTCCACTCCAAAACGCTCGTCTAAACGTAAAATTAAAAGTGAAACCGCAAGATGACTTTTGCGGTTTCTGTTCACAAAACGCTCGTCTAAACGGGGCCTAAATGTAAATGTAATTTGCTCACAAGATGATCCAATCTCTGATGAATTATCTTTGCATAACTCACCTCAATACTTGAAAAGGTCTCTGTGAAAAGCTCTCCATGTGGCTGCACTCCTCCTCTGTGTGGGAAGAATGAGAGAGATCAAGATGAGTGTGTGTGGTCCAAGGTTAAAGGGCAAATTCAGAATCTGGGACCAGCTAGCTCTATTTCCTGCTCATCTCTGATGCTGTTGCTGAGTCCTTTCTCAGCACAATCCATGCTGTGCTTCATACTTCATACTGAATGAATGAATGAATGAATGAAAACTTTATTAACAGATTGCAGAATGGGTACAATACAGTACGGCTCAATACACACAATTGTTAAGGGGATGCAGACCAGAGAAAGACTTTCGTCTTGTTTACATCAGGGTCCCCCATTTTCAATTCATAGTGACATTTATGACATACACAACATACATGACATCATGACATTTATGGCATAGGGACATACATGACATACAGGTATTTAGTACTGTTACATTTGTGAGACATATACGATATGCAAATATACATTACTGTTACCCAGAGATCCTAACAGCAAATATATACATATGATGGGGAGGGGACTGTACAGGGGGGTGGGTGGGTGGGAGAGAAATATACATACGGTGGGGAGAGAATATATACATGCGGTGAGGAGGAAACTGTCTATCAGGAGGGGGTGGGGGGTTTGGACATTTACGGTGGCCAGTTTCGAATTGCAGCCTCCCGTAGGTGCTCTTTAAGAGCGGTTTTGAATGTGGGTAGGGATTCACATTCCTTTACAGCTTTGGGTAGGGCGTTCCACATTGATGTGGCATAGTTGCGAAATGTGTTTAGTCCCTTGTTTGAGCCGAATCTGGGTTTAACATGATTTGTTGAGTAGTGAAGCATCTACTCCTCCTTAATTAGCCACAAAACCATGTGAAGTTAATGGGGCCACTGACATACTCGTAAAGCAAACTGCATTGCTTTGGGTGCACTGTGGAGTATGTTTCAGCATTTGTTTCAAGGTTTGTAGAGAGGGAAGCATGCCAAGAAACACTTCATTCGTTTGTTGGCCAGGCTGTAAAGTAAAAAAAATTGTTGATCACAAAAAAAAGTTGTTAGCCTCTATTTGAGGTTAGGGTTACGTGTGAGTTTTCTGGCTAGGTTTAATGTAAGGGGTAAGGTTAAGTGCTATAGATAACATTTTATGTAGAGTAATCATAAAAAAAATAATACATATGATCCACGTAGCTTTTAGACAGGTTCAGAATAAATGTATTGCTTTTCCTACAAATTTTCTTTTATTATTTTGGTGGGTCCTAAGTGAATGTTGTTGTTTACATGTTGTGTGCATGTATGGCCTCCCTACTTCCCATTATATACTTCCCAAAATATACTAAAAAGCTATTTATGGCCGGTAAAAATATCTCTGGCTGGTCGTTTTTTTAATCTAAAGATAAAAAGGATGAGGATAGTCATTAAACATTTTGAATGATTCCATTGCAAATATAATAATTTTTCTGGTAAATTAATGGTTTAGATTAATCGACTAATCGATAAAAGAATCAACTGATTAATCGATAACAAAATAATCGTTAGTGACAGCCCTAATGACGAGTAGGGCTGGGTATCATCATGAAAAGAAGAGAGATAGAAGGATTATTGTGATGCATGCCGAGTCGTTCTCATTCATTCGTACGTCCATCAGAAAACGTAAATAGTAGTACTGATCGACCACCGGAAAAAAAGGTACATAATGTATGTTATGTTATAGCCATAATAAGTAGTAATATATTTACTTATTGTATAAGTAATATATTTACAACTCCAAAACTAACAATGATTGCGGTCACAGTCGAGTGTGCTCGTCACCACTAGACTAAGTCACCACCATGATGATTCATTTGAACATTTAACATAAAGTTAGAGTTAGGGTTAGGGTTAGGGTTAGGGCGAGGCTATCAGAAAAGTGTGTCTTGGATGTTTTCAGGTCGAGGCACTTTACCCTGCAAGCATCCTGGGTTTGTTCCCCACCAGGGGGAGCTGAAATGTTTTAAAAGAAAATTGAATAATATAATGTGCTTATTTGTAAATATGTAAATACATCAATATATTACTTATTATTTGAAATACATACACATTGTACATTTTCGTGAATACGTCAATATATTACTGTGTATTATATGTTCAATGTTTACCTTTTTGCTGTGGTCGACAAGTACTTTATTTACAGATTTGAAGTGAGATTGGGCCGTCTTTTGACAATACCAACACATAATTCCACCATAATAATAATAATAATAATAATAATAATAATAATAATAATAATAATAATAATAATAATAATAATAATAATAATAATAATAATAATAATAATAATAATAATAATAATAATAATAATAATAATAATAATACACTTTATTTGTATAGCACTTTTCATGCAGAAGTTGCAGTTCAAAGTGCTTCACAACGGTAAAAAATACAGGCATAAGCGAGCATAAAAAAGATATAGAGCAAGGTAAGGTAAATCACAGTGTTTCACATTAGGATCTAGCATCCCAATAGGCCTCTCTGTTTTTACGGTTTCATTCAGTAATACAAATAATAAAAATAGAATAGACGGAGTAAAAAAAAAAGTGCGGTTTGATTCAGTTTAAAAATAGGCTAAAAATAATCAAATAGAACGGACATACAACAGGGTATTTAACATACAACAGAGCAGTGCATCAGTAAAACATAACATTATAGCTAGGCCTAGGATGGCATATTAGTCAGAGATTAGACTGTGGGGGCAGTGAGGGGGAAACTGTTGTCAGAATACATGTCTGCGTGGTGATATAGTGCATTAGCGCAGTATCCTGTGACACGGGCCTAGGGACCGCTGTTGATTGTGCTCTGTGTGTATCGTCTGCTGTTTCACACTCTGCATCACTGTCACTGTGGCCTCAGACCAATCCTTCCTAACGGCACTATTTATGTGTTTGTGTTTGACCTCCGCACCACAAGGCCTTCTGTTTCAGAAGATTATGGCCACGCATGTCGCCTCGTAATAAACACACAGTGGATTTACTGTCAAATATGATCTAAAGGCTGTGATGCCATTATGCCATTATTAATAAGTCTGCACGTTTACATTGCACTACTTTTATTGTCTTTTATACCTATTCTTATGTCTGCAATGTATGCATTGTTTTGTATTCTGTCAATCTGTGTGCTGATTTTATGCCTATGTTCATTTTATACTATATAGATAGTGATCCATATTTTGTTATTGTTATATTGTAGATGTGTGGATTGAAATGTCTGTAAAGTCTCGACGACATTGAAAATGAAGGTGACCTCGATTGTCTTTTCGAGTATGAATAAAGGTTGATGATGATGTATAACTCATTCTGGCCAAACGTAGCCTATTCTGCCTGAAATGAAATATATCTTCAAAGGTACCGTAAGCCCCTGACAGGTTAATTTAAATGTAATTCTGAAACGGATGATATGGTGTTTCATCAAGCGCTGTGTGTTTGTAAGGGTAGGATTTTGCGCCCCATGCTTGTATAAAACTGCAACACTGCGTGTTTTGTAGTTTTCTGGAGTTCTTAGAGACTTAACCCTTTCACTGCCGCACTACCAAATGGTTAACCCTTTTCACTGCGACAATACAGAGAAGATTAACCCTTTCACTGCCACACAACAGCAGGTTAACCCTTTCACTGCCACACTACAGAATGTTAACCCTTTACTATCACACTACCCTAACCTAACCGTCGGTAATGTGATGGTAAAGGGTTAACCTTCTGTAGTGTGGCAGTGAAAGGGTTAAGAGTCAAAAGGCCACTACAGCTGGCCGTGATCATTAATGGATCTCTACTACTGCTTAAACAGAGAGGCAGACAGGACTGTGAGTTTAACTGAGAGATTCACAGACACATCAGTGAACGTGCTTTCAGCTGTTTGACCTATGACCTCAAGCCAAGGTTAGTCCCTGTGAGTGAGACATAATTTGTTTGACTTATGACCTCAAGCCAAGGTTAGTCCCTGTGAGTGAGACATAATTTGTTTGACCTATGACCTCAAGCCAAGGTTAGTCCCTGTGAGTGAGACATAATTTGTTTGACCTATGACCTCAAGCCAAGGTTAGTCCCTGTGAGTGAGACATCAGCTGTTTGACCTATGACCTCAAGCCAAGGTTAGTCCCTGTGAGTGAGACATCAGCTGTTTGACCTATGACCTCAAGCCAAGGTTAGTCCCCGTGAGTGAGACATCAGCTGTTTGACCTATGACCTCAAGCCAAGGTTAGTCCCCTGTGAGTGAGACATCAGCTGTTTGACCTATGACCTCAAGCCAAGGTTAGTCCCCTGTGAGTGAGACATCAGCTGTTTGACCTATGACCTCAAGCCAAGGTTAGTCCCTGTGAGTGAGACATCAGCTGTTTGACCTATGACCTCAAGCCAAGGTTAGTCCCTGTGAGTGAGACATCAGCTGTTTGACCTATGACCTCAAGCCAAGGTTAGTCCCCTGTGAGTGAGACATCAGCTGTTTGACCTATGACCTCAAGCCAAGGTTAGTCCCTGTGAGTGAGACATCATTTTTTGACCTATGACCTCAAGCCAAGGTTAGTCCCTGTGAGTGAGACATAATTTGTTTGACCTATGACCTCAATCCAAGGTTAGTCCCTGTGAGTGAGACATCAGCTGTTTGACCTATGACCTCAAGCCAAGGTTAGTCCCTGTGAGTGAGAACATAATTTGTTTGACCTATGACCTCAAGCCAAGGTTAGTCCCTGTGAGTGAGACATAATTTGTTTGACCTATGACCTCAAGCCAAGGTTAGTCCCTGTGAGTGAGACATAATTTGTTTGACCTATGACCTCAAGCCAAGGTTAGTCCCTGTGAGTGAGACATCAGCTGTTTGACCTATGACCTCAAGCCAAGGTTAGTCCCTGTGAGTGAGACATCAGCTGTTTGACCTATGACCTCAAGCCAAGGTTAGTCCCTGTGAGTGAGACATCATTTGTTTGACCTATGACCTCAAGCCAAGGTTAGTCCCTGTGAGTGAGACATCAGCTGTTTGACCTATGACCTCAAGCCAAGGTTAGTCCCTGTGAGTGAGACATCAGCTGTTTGACCTATGACCTCAAGCCAAGGTTAGTCCCTGTGAGTGAGACATCATTTGTTTGACCTATGACCTCAAGCCAAGGTTAGTCCCTGTGAGTGAGACATCAGCTGTTTGACCTATGACCTCAAGCCAAGGTTAGTCCCCTGTGAGTGAGACATCATTTGTTTGACCTATGACCTCAAGCCAAGGTTAGTCCCTGTGAGTGAGACATCAGCTGTTTGACCTATGACCTCAAGCCAAGGTTAGTCCCCTGTGAGTGAGACATCAGCTGTTTGACCTATGACCTCAAGCCAAGGTTAGTCCCTGTGAGTGAGACATCAGCTGTTTGACCTATGACCTCAAGCCAAGGTTAGTCCCTGTGAGTGAGACATCAGCTGTTTGACCTATGACCTCAAGCCAAGGTTAGTCCCTGTGAGTGAGACATCAGCTGTTTGACCTATGACCTCAAGCCAAGGTTAGTCCCTGTGAGTGAGACATCAGCTGTTTGACCTATGACCTCAAGCCAAGGTTAGTCCCTGTGAGTGAGACATCAGCTGTTTGACCTATGACCTCAAGCCAAGGTTAGTCCCCGTGAGTGAGACATCAG
The DNA here is from genome assembly GCF_963971535.1 of Notolepis coatsorum. Classification (NCBI taxonomy): domain Eukaryota; kingdom Metazoa; phylum Chordata; class Actinopteri; order Aulopiformes; family Paralepididae; genus Notolepis; species Notolepis coatsorum. The sequence continues at coordinate 13,811,017 of NC_140172.1, read as the reverse complement.
CTGTTTGACCTATGACCTCAAGCCAAGGTTAGTCCCTGTGAGTGAGACATAATTTGTTTGACCTATGACCTCAAGCCAAGGTTAGTCCCTGTGAGTGAGACATAATTTGTTTGACCTATGACCTCAAGCCAAGGTTAGTCCCTGTGAGTGAGACATCAGCTGTTTGACCTATGACCTCAAGCCAAGGTTAGTCCCTGTGAGTGAGACATCAGCTGTTTGACCTATGACCTCAAGCCAAGGTTAGTCCCTGTGAGTGAGACATCATTTGTTTGACCTATGACCTCAAGCCAAGGTTAGTCCCTGTGAGTGAGACATCAGCTGTTTGACCTATGACCTCAAGCCAAGGTTAGTCCCTGTGAGTGAGACATCAGCTGTTTGACCTATGACCTCAAGCCAAGGTTAGTCCCTGTGAGTGAGACATCATTTGTTTGACCTATGACCTCAAGCCAAGGTTAGTCCCTGTGAGTGAGACATCAGCTGTTTGACCTATGACCTCAAGCCAAGGTTAGTCCCCTGTGAGTGAGACATCATTTGTTTGACCTATGACCTCAAGCCAAGGTTAGTCCCTGTGAGTGAGACATCAGCTGTTTGACCTATGACCTCAAGCCAAGGTTAGTCCCCTGTGAGTGAGACATCAGCTGTTTGACCTATGACCTCAAGCCAAGGTTAGTCCCTGTGAGTGAGACATCAGCTGTTTGACCTATGACCTCAAGCCAAGGTTAGTCCCTGTGAGTGAGACATCAGCTGTTTGACCTATGACCTCAAGCCAAGGTTAGTCCCTGTGAGTGAGACATCAGCTGTTTGACCTATGACCTCAAGCCAAGGTTAGTCCCTGTGAGTGAGACATCAGCTGTTTGACCTATGACCTCAAGCCAAGGTTAGTCCCTGTGAGTGAGACATCAGCTGTTTGACCTATGACCTCAAGCCAAGGTTAGTCCCCGTGAGTGAGACATCAGCTGTTTGACCTATGACCTCAAGCCAAGGTTAGTCCCCTGTGAGTGAGACATCAGCTGTTTGATTGCCACCCCCCCCCCCCTATATTGCATGAGCTACGTATTGAGTTTCTTAAATGTGCTGTTTCTCCAGTACATACAGCCATCATTCTTTATTAAACTAGAGTCGTTCTCGCCAGAACCCCCCACCCCCACTCTCCCGCCCCAAGCACACGATATATATTATAAAGAGAAAGAGAGAGTGAGGAAAGACAGAGTGAGAGAGAGAGGAATAGAGGAGGAGGCGTTTTGACAAGCAGGTGGAGAGGAAGAGATTAGAGGAGGGAAAGCAGATAGAGCAGGAGCGCTGTGCACCATTTTACAGATGTCTCTCGGCCCTCTGGCACCGTCGTCCCGATGGGAAATAGTCCTTCAAATGGCATACCTGGCTGCGTACTCTCTCTCTACTATCTCTCCCCCCCCCCCCCCGCTCCCTCCAACACGCACGCCATCTCGGAGCGCTTCATCACCATCTGTTGTATCGGTCCGGTTCCAAGTGCGTCGTCCCTCCCCCCGGGGCTTTGAGGGCGCAGGAGTGCAGGAGTAAAGGGGACCCCTCGAAGGACCTTCAGTTCCCCAGAGACTCTTTCACAAGTCGCTCCCTCGTCCATATTTCATCTCCCTCATTAAAGCTGCATTGACAGAGAGCGGGTCCACTGGGCCCCCTCGAGCGGGCTGGTTCCTCCGAGCGAGAGTGACGGGGGGGGCACTAAGCCAAGGCAGGGGGACCGCTATGCACTTCTTCGATCACTCTTACCCGGTGAGTTGACTAAGAGAAGAACACATTGGCGTTTACAGTAGCCCCCCCCCCCCCCCCCCTCCCCCCATGGGAGTAATTGCGGGGGAGGGTTAGGTGAAGTACCCAGGTGCCCATGGTGCAAACACACAGTCTTGGATTGGAGGTATTGTACTAAACTGCCATGTGTATTACAAGTGCTGTGGTCACATGTAACGTTCTGAGAACAAAGAGATGTAAGAAGAACACGACAACACTGTAATCAAACATGTATTTGTGTGATTAGGTCTCTCTAGGCCAGGATGAGTTACAGAAGCTTAGTATGTATCCACAAAGTGTGTGATCAAGACTAATATGTACTATCAACAAATAAGATAAGATAAGATATTCCTTTATTGATCCCCTTGGGGAAATTCAGGTTTCATAGGTACATGGTGATGGTAGAAGACATGATACAGGTCATACAATGATAGTACAGTGGGGAAGTAGAAATAGGCAGTGTAAACAATTATAACAAACTCTGATTATGTGCATATGAGCAAGTAGGCGGTGTAAATAAGTCAAGGTGCCGATGAGGGTATGTATGCCCTCTCAGTTATATTTGCATTACAATAAATATGATTAGGTAAGTATACAGTATACACAGGTGCAGTATGCATAAGGTACATATGGCGTGAGATATATTTCATACATTATACGTCGTCCGTTTAGGTAGTAACGTGACTTAATTTGGCACGTTTGGTTCTGGATCCGTTCGGAGGAGAAGAAAAGGCTGGAAACCAGTGGTTTGTGGAGCAACGGTCCGAGGGTGATAGGTTGTTTTATTGGCAAACAGCAACAAGGTAATTCTCCAAAGCATTCACAGGATATCAAAATCTCCCTGTTGTGTGTCCTCTAATGTCAAGATGAGTCGTTTATATGTGCCCAAACCTAATCTAAATGCTGTGTGATATGATTCGCCATCCCTACCTAGGTAAACCGGTTTGGTCTGTGTCTGCGTGGGTTTCTGATGTGTGAGGGTCATGTGTGAGTCATCCATCAATTGGTCCTGGGGTGTGTTTGATCAAATTGCTCTAAAAAACCTTTGTCCTGTGCTGGTTCAGACATTGGTCCCCAGCACCAATCAGCACAAGCGGTGGTACACATAATCTGTAGACCAATGTCTACACAGGTATGACTTTTGTTTTTGATTTTCCAATGCATTCGCTTTTGACAGCCAATTGAATTGATACATGAATGTGTGTCTGTGTCGTTAATCAGGTTTACAAAACTGGTTCCTGGCGGCGGTCATGTGAGACAGAGGGTGTGTGTGTGTGTGAGTGTGTGTGTGCCAACTTAATCAGTGGTTTGCTCTTAACTAGCCATTCTGAATAATGCTATAATAATGTTGAATAATCATTCATAATCAATCAAAAATACACTACAGTAGCCCATTTAGGTGGGAGTCTGACACACTCAGTGATAGTAGCTCCTAGTAGTTGAGGGCAAAGCAGCGAAGCTGCATAAGCCACCTTGAGGGATTGTACCGTTTCTTCTTCTTCTTATTTTTATTATTCAAAGCCGCCAAACAGGTCATGTCTCAGAAATGCTTTAATGTATCAAAACCACATTTGGCCGACTGTTTACACAGGATCACAGGATATCTGTCACCAAGTGGCATGTTAACAACTTGTGCACTCTAGCGCCACCAACATGTCAAAGTTGGAGTCGCATTTATGCATGTAACTTTTGAACTGTATGTCCGATTTAAAATATTCTTGTAGCAATGGATTCCCTGGCCCATGCAGAGTTCAGAACACCCCATGTTTTTATTATTATTATTATTTTTGGATTGCAGCATGCAAGGTACACCTTTTGTCTTCTGCACAATTTCACCGATTTTAGAGTGGGGAGAGAGCTGCATTTTGGAAACATTTCACACATTTTCTAAACTGCCATCCCTCTTCCAATTTTCACCACTCATATACATATTATAAATATAAAAATGTTTAGATGATTCGTAAAATAAAAAAATTCACATGATTTCATTCAATCAATCAATGATTGAATGAAAATATTATTAACAGATTGCAGAATGGGTACAATACAGTACGGCTCAATACACACAATTGTTAAGGGGATGCAGACCAGAGAAAGACTTTCGTCTTGTTTACATCAGGGTCCCCCATTTTCAATTCATAACTAGGGTGCAACTAGCACCGTGCAATCCATTCTTTGTGGATCTAGCCCAAGGTGTTTGGATCGATCCAGCACTCCAAATATGGTCAGTTTCAAGTGCATTTGTGACATAATCACTTACAGTGGGTGGTATTCTGAACTAAATAACAACAAAAGTATTTTCAAATGGGGGCGTCTGGAACTGGAATACAATGTTATAAAAAGAGGGTCTGCACGTGTCCTTATATCTCGTAATTGTCAGACATGGTCAGAGTTTGTAGCAGGCAGCCCCTAATCTATGATGTCACACCTAGGGTACAACTCCAGAGAGAAATAATTGAAAACTTGCCCAGAGATAGTGTAGTGACAGCAGAACCATTATGTTCTCCTGCTGGCCTGGGATAGAATCCTGCCAGAGCCTTCTCTCCTGTGTCTCCTCTACTCCGTCTCCCTCTCAGTCTTCCTACTGTCTCCATAAAGAACCTTCTCTCCTGTGTCTCCTCTGAGTCTACTCCGTCTCCCTCTCCGCCTTCCTACTGTCTCAATAAATAACTTTCTCTCCTGTGTATCTCCTACTCTGTCTCCCTCTCAGCCTTCCTACTGTCTCCATAAAGAACCTTCTCTCCTCTCCCCTACTCTGTCTCCCTCTCAGCCTTCCTGCTGTCTCAATAAATAACTTTCTCTCCTGTGTCTCCTCTACTCTGTCTCCCTCTCAGCCTTCATACTGTCTCAATAAAGAACCTTCTCTCCTGTGTCTCTCCTACTCTGTCTCTCTCTCAACCTTCCTGCTGTCTCAATAAAGAACATTCTCTCCTGTGTCTCCTCTACTCTGTCTCCCTCTCAGCCTTCATACTGTCTCAATAAAGAACCTTCTCTCCTGTGTCTCTCCTACTCTGTCTCTCTCTCAACCTTCCTGCTGTCTCAATAAAGAACATTCTCTCCTGTGTCTCCCCTACTCTGTCTCCCTCTCAGCCTTCCTACTGTCTCAATAAAGAACCTTCTCTCCTGTGTCTCCTCTACTCTGTCTCCCTCTCAGCCTTCCTGCTGTCTCAATAAAGAACCTTCTCTCATGTGTCTCCTCTACTCTGTCTCCCTCTCAGCCTTCCTACTGTCTCAATAAAGAACCTTCTCTCCTGTGTCTCCTCTACTCTGTCTCCCTCTCAGCCTTCCTACTGTCTCAATAAAGAACCTTCTCTCATGTGTCTCCCCTACTCTGTCTCCCTCTCAGCCTTCCTACTGTCTCAATAAAGAACCTTCTCTCCTGTGTCTCCCCTATACTCTGTCTCCCACTGCCTTCCTAGTATATAAATAAAGAGCCATTATTAAGGGGAGTGGACTGAAAGAAGGAATTATGTCATTGGCAACAATATATTACTTGAATGGAAAATGCTGACCAAAACAAGGTAACCCCAAAAGGTCAGCCTCCCAGTGCCTGTTGGTGGATCAGTGCCAGACCTCACAACAGTACTGCTGTATGATTAG
>NC_140172.1:13785650-13800650 GCF_963971535.1 Notolepis coatsorum | reverse complement strand
AAATATCAAGATGTATCCATCAGTGGACCAATTGCATGCTTTTGCAGAGAACAAGAAGCTTTCCATCGACTCCTTCAGACATTAAGCACCCCCCACAGCCCAAATGGAATGATAAAAAAATATATATATATAATATATTAAATGTCTTTGCATTCAGGGGGGTAGTCGACTACCAGTCGACTATCTGCAAATTTCGGCCAACGGACGCAGTGTTGTTGAGGTGTCTCAGGGAGATGACACATATATTCCGTGACAGATGGGGATAATGTTTACATATCCTCCGTTTCCCTTTCTCCGTGTTTACATCTCGATGGTGTAGCTAGCCATCCATAAAGCTCTGGAAGTACATTTAACACTAGAAGCATCGACAGCTGTCAACACTTGCGGCGGGCGCGTTGCCCTGTGGCGTCTGGGACGCCCACTTTAAATATCGGCATCAAGTGCAGTGGAACACATCCACTAAATGATGAAAGCGCTATATAGACGAGGCGTGAGGAATGCTTCTTGACAAGTGGCTGGCCTCTCAGTTCTTCCCACACTTAAACATAGAAGTGCTGGGAACGCTTTCATTCACAGAGAAATTACTTATTCAAGAGAAGTCATGAAAAGACTATGAGAGACCATTCAATTTTTTTCATTTTTCTTTTTTAAAAGAGTAATTTAATTTTCAAATATCAAAGCCCAGTGGTGGAGCAGGGATGGAGTGGCGACAGTGGTCAGGAGGTAGAGAGGCCGTCTGGTAATCAGAAGGTTGCCGGTTTGATTCCGGCTCCTCCAGGCAGCGTGCCGAAGTGTCCTTGGTGCCTTGCATGGTCGCCTCCACCATCAATGTGTGAGTGAATGTGAGGCATAGGTTGTAAATCACTTTGGAAAAAAGCGCTATAGAAATGTTAGGCTGGTAAAGATATGCCTCCTAAAATGTCTAAACGGAAGTACAGGAAGTACCGGCTACAGGCGTTCCGGTTCCGACAAAACAAGTATAGAAACGTGTGAAGTCAAGTGCACAATATTTCCTCGTTTAAGCCACTTTACCACATGACCGGGACGTTCTAGCTTGTCTGCCGACAGGATTCGGCAATTGGTCCGTTCGGAGGCAGCTTCCAGGGGAAGTACATACACCGGAAATTCTACCCCATATAGCGGCAGTAGTTCTTTACCAGGCTTTATCTCACGGAGGAACGGGGTTACAGGCTAACGGATGCTGGATGGAGGAATCGCAGGATACAGGCCAACAAACGGAGAGAGCTTGCTGGCTACTAGAACTGACATGCAAGATAGAACTACTACACTAGAGTAGTGGCTAGAGGCGGCACAGACTATAAAACAGACTGACTTACGAGCGCTGAGGGGGATAGAATATAAATACAGGGGGGGGGGGGGGGGGGGTAACGACAACAGACAACGGCTGTTGGTGATGACAGATTGACGACAGATTGACGACATGTCTTGTAATCGGGGATCTTGAAATCGCTGTGGTCTGACAAGTGCATGACTCATCATCAGTGACAGGGGGAAGGGTTACACATCGCACACACTTTCACCAGATCTTTCACCAGCAGGAATCCCAGAGGAGTCTGTTCGAAAACACACGAGAGCAGTGACACAGGTTTTTGGTTCGTGGAGGTATTTGTTTTGGTCAGAGGAATACCAGGGCAAGGTTTTAGCGTTTTCTCTGTGAGAGAATGAGCTGTCATTCCTTCCTTGCCTAGTCTTGGTGTCTCATTCTCTCTCTCTCTCTCTCTCTCTCTCTCTCTCTCTCTCTCTCTCTCTCTCCACTCGTTATTCTCCTTCATATTCTCAGTGGGGATATTCCGAATATGAAACTTGTATCGCTAAATTCGGATGATGAATACAGCATTGAAGTTTGAACAATCGTAATAAGCTAGTGGAGAACAAAGCCAACTTGTCAACCACACTGGTAATGGGATGTACAGTAGGTGATTTCCCAGATCTCTGCCAATCCCCTTTTTAAAATGTCCCTAATATCATGAATGAATGAATGGCAACTGATGGAGAGACTCTACTCTATATAACACGGCAGGGCCATCGAACGTTGTAATAGGCTGAACAGTTTAATAATGTTATTTTCCAGATATTTCGCCTCCTTGATCTCACGCAACCCCCCCCCCCCCCCGGACCCCACCTACCCAACCTCCTCCAATGTACAGTTTCTTCCCCCTCAAATGTATATACTCTCAAATGTATATAATGTACAGTATATACTCTCTTTTTAGAAACTCTGTCCAGTGTTTCCCCTGAAAAAAAATTCAACAGCGGTGCTGTGCTGTGCGCACGCTGCCGTGATCCATATTTGTGCGTGCGCACGTGCCGTCGGAATCCATATTAGCGCATGCTGCCGGAGAAATTACTTAAAACTACCTTAGAATTGTTTGAGATAGGTTATTCATTAAATTAATTAATTAATTATTCAATTAAATCTTATCAATTGAAAATATCTTGTATTTGGTACAATGAGTCCAATATTGAGTAGAATTATCTTATTCCACTGGCAGATAATTTAGCTTATTTTTTTCTTGATTTTGGTCAATATAATCTTGTTTTAAGAAAATGTTAACCTTGTTTTCTTAAAACAAGATTAAATTGAAAAATCAGAAAAAAAGCTAAATTATCTGCCAGTGGGGTAAGATAATTCAAGATAATTCTACTTAATATTGGACTTATTGTACCAAATACAAGATATGTGCACTTGATAAGATTAAATTTGTTTGCAGTGTATAGTTGTAATCAAAGTAAATGTCAAGATTAATGACATGCCTCAACACTTAAATGTACACTGTTTGTATTGAACATAGATATAGATGATTTAATAGATACTATAAATAGAAAACATAGACATAGATACATAGAACATACTAACTGTCTAACATACACAAATCATAACACTACAACAGCACTTGTGACTTTACACCTAAGAAGTCTCAGTGGCATAGGCTACATTCTGCCTTAGAGCATTTCATTTTCCTGGGCTTTTGAAAGAAAAGCTCCAGGGCTCTTTAGTAGGGAATTCACTGGTAGGGGGCCCATTGATGCTGAGACGCATACAAGCGGCCAGATGTTCACCTGTAAATACGGAATCAATCACTGCATCAATTTCAAGATCCGGTCCTGACTCCGGTCTCCTCTCCATCCCCACCACCAACATGCGGACTGTTGGTCCCAGAGCCTTCTCTGTTGCCGCACCCACCCTCTGGAACTCACTCCCTCCAAACATCCGTAGTGCTACATCCCTGCACCGAGGATCTCACCCGTCTAATGAACACACTAGACAATATCAAGATGTATCCATCAGTGGACCAATTGCATGCTTTCGCAGAGAACAAGAAGCCTTCAGTCGACTCCTTCAGACATTAAGCACCCCCCACAGCCCAAATGGAATGATACAAAATAAAAATAAAATAAAAAATGTATTATTATTATTATAATTTTTTTTTTATATTCTAGTTCATAGCAGAATGCATGCCGCTTATATGCATGCCGCTGTTGAATGCATATAAGGGAAACACTGCTGTCTATTAATCAGAGTTTCCAACGGCCGGGTCAATATGACAGGTGTTGTACTCTTAAACAGTACTGTATATTTGTAGATCTGGTATGTCATAAATGTCTGGATGTAACAGTACTGTATATCTGTATGTCATGTATGTTATGATGAATTGAAAATGGGGGACCCTGATGTAAACAAGACGAAAGTCTTTCTCTGGTCTGCATCCCCTTAACAATTGTGTGTATTGAGCCGTACTGTACTGTACCCATTCTGCAATCTGTTAAATAAAGTTTTGAATCAATCAATCAATCAATGGGTGCACGAAGCTATCATTTCAATGTACTGTACATAGCTATTTAATCAGTGATTAGCCTCGCCCTCTAATCACCAGATATCATCGTTATCACACTTTGCATGCTGACTGACAATGGCGCTACTACTAGAAGACAAAGGCGATTTTTATGTGATTTGATTGGTCTAGATTCTAGAACTTCTGGGGCAGGCTGGCAGACAGTGGAAGTCCTACTGTCAACAGACTGTAAACCTGATTAACATCACTATTGTAACCGAGGAATAGTCCGCCTATACTTTTACAAAATTTACACTATGATAGGTATACTACACTATGATAGATGATTATCATCAACAAAACGGGGTTTCCTTTATTTAATTTACAGTTGAATTTGACTTGTGTGTGTTAACTTGTGTAATGTTAATTGTGTGTATTGAGCCGTACCGTATTCTACCCATTCTGCAATATGTTAATAACGTTTTCAATCAATCAATCAAACAACACTGTTTGTTTACACAGTCACACATAACGTTAGTTAGCTAGCAAGCAAGCTATGCAGTACCATAGGCTTACCTTTGCCAATGGACAAGACAGATTTGAAGAAAGATCCACAGAATATCCAGTAAAAAGTAAAAATCCAGGAAAAGTCCTCTGGCCAAAAATAAACCTCTTGTCCAACAAAAGCTCCTCTGTTTAGCAGCCCAACCAGTTAGCCATTCAGTTAGCCATTCAGTTGCGACTTGCTTGTAGTTATCATTTCAACATTAAAAGTGTGTTGTCCCTTCCCGGCCTGGTGATGACATCACGTTTAGCTTTTAATGTGATTTGATTGGTCAATCTGGTGGGGACTTTGTGGCCCAGGTGGCAAATTTGAAGGATAATAGAGTGCTTGGCTTCTCTAACCTAGTCCAGGGCTGCAGCCCAACCCATTGAATTAAGCTAGAATCTTATTGGCTAATAATATGTAACATGTAATATGTAGGATGCCTGAAAAAGACAAGCCGCCCTAATTCTCAAAGCCTCCATGTCAATCAAATAATGCTGAGCAGTGAGTCAGTGACAGTGTTAGAGAGTGAGAAGGAGAAGAGGGAGAAAATTGTAAAAAGAAAATAGAAAATGTCTCCAGGAGGGAGAAAATTATTATAACACAGAGATGAAAAATTATGATTTCTTTCTATTATTGTAAACTATCATTTTTTTTTAAAATATATTATTATTATTTTTAATAAAAAATGTAATTAAATTTTTTCTTACTGTTTATATTTTTGGGGCAGCTTGGCTTCCCTTGGCCTCCATAAATATTCGCCACTGATTATCGGTAAAATGTTTTAAGCTGATGATTTGTTACATCCCTACAGCAGGGGTGGCCAACCTTTTTTGAACCAAGATCTACTTTTTTATTTACCACCTAGCCCGAGAGCTACCAGCCAAAATTGTATATTGTAAGCCGTCATTTGAGGCTTTATAAAAGCAGCATAATGAACACAAATCTGTCAGTGCCGAGTCCGACCTCAACTTAAATAACAAACAGCATTGCTTGTTGTAGTTAACAAGGAGAGGAAGAGTTGATTAAAAAAAAAAAAAAAAAAAAAAAAAATCTTAATATAATCCAATTGTATTAATCAAGATCTACTTGAAATCAGCCCGCGGTCTACCTGTCGATCGCGATCGACTGGTTGGGCACCACTGCCCTACAGGATATATATATATATTGAGTGAATAAATATATTTATTTTTTTATTATAATATATATATATATATATTTCTTTTATGGCAGTTTAGGGGGCCCCCTGGTGGCTTTGGGGGCCCTATGCAACCGCATAGTCCGCATATGGCAAGAAACGGCCCTGGCAATAGCGCCAACATGGACGCACAGAGCGAACACCCATTTGCCTCTGATCTGGGGTCAGCGATCTCCAAAAACTATAATCTGAATTAGGCTTTAGTACTGAAGCTGGACGTTATGGCCGAGACAGTAAAACGGTTGGAATTTAATGGAGTATAAAGAGAGACTGGAGACGTCATTAGCCAGTTACATGCTGCACACCATGACTCTGTGTATTATTAGATAATGTCTGTTATCAGGGGAGAGTCCGGGCCAGCAGAACAATGGTAGAAAATATAAGATAAGTTAACCTCTTCTTCCCGTGCGGTCCAGGGCCGCAAATGACATCATGTCATAAATCAAGCTCTGCAGACATAATTATCTTATTTTTTTTTCAAACGTATTCAAGAATAAACATCATAACCATGTCAAACCAGCAGTTATAATGTATATTTCCATCAATACGCTTGTTTACCAATAGGTTAAAGTGTTATTAGTAAGGTTTTAGTTTTAAAAAAAATATGTTGTTGTCATCGTGGAAATCGGCCATTTTGAATTACCGGACGTCGGTGAATGTAGTCATTTTGAGTCATTTTGAGAAGAGGACATCCAGAGCTTTCAATGAGAGTTGGCATTTTTTAGAACTACACTTCCCAAAGGCTTCTAGCGTTTTGCAATCAAATTACTTTATGATTATTATATATTTTTTTTTAATTACTCTGGATTATATACCACAAAACTGAACGTCTTGGTAAAACGGCTTTGAGCTGGTTTAAAAACTATCTATCTGAAATAACTCAGTGTGTCTCAGTAGAAGATTATACCTCAGCTGCTCTTACTGTAAACAAAGGTGTTCCACAAGCTTCTATTTTGGCCCCTGTCTTATTCTCCATTTTATAAATGAACTAGGAAATGGGATAAGCCCAGCACGGTTTCATTTATATGCCGATGATACAGTTGTTTACACAGTGGCTTCCTCTTTAACTCAGGCCATAGAGCTTCTACAGGATGCTTTTAATACACTGCAACACTCCTTGCTAAGGCTAAGACTGGTCCTTAATGCAAAAAAGACCTAGTACATGACCTTCTCTTGCTCTCAAGCTAATACAGCTGTCCCTCCGATGCTGACACTGGAAGGGACATGCCTTGACAAAGTAGCATCCTACAAATATCTGGGCATATGGATTGATGAAAAGATGGCCTTTGATGTACATATTGGGAACCTACTGAGAAAACTTAGACCTAAACTGGGCTTTTTCTTCCATTTAAAGAAATGTTTCCCGTCTGAAGCCAGGAAGAGAATTGTGCAGAGTTCCTTTCTGTCTGTATTAGACTATGGCGATGTGATTTATATGCATGCTCCTTCCTCCCTGCTTAAAAAGCTGGATTCTGCGTACCATGCTGCTATATGTTTTGTAACGGGTGCAGGCTCTCACATCCACCACTGCACTTTGTATCAGTCGTTAGGATGGTCCTCTCTGTACCAAAGAAGACAATCACACATTTTTATCCTGAAGTCATTGCTAGGTAAGCTGCCCTTATATATTTCCAGACTTCTGTCCTTTTATACTTGCTTTTTTAATACCAGACAAGCAGCAAATGGGATCCTTTTAAATGTTCCTTTGATGCAGTCAGAGCTTGTTAAAGCTGCATTCTCCTACTGCTCCCTTTTTATGGAATATGCTGCAAGTGAAACTTTGTCTAGAGGCACTTCCTACTGTGAATGCTTTTAAAGGTATGCTACAACTAGCCCTTCATGAAACATGTACCTGTTTTACCTGATGCTATTGCTGATCTGATTATGCTCCTTGCCACTGCACAAATGGCCTTGTGTATTTGTATTTGATTTGTATGTTTTTTGTTTAATGCCCTTGTTTTTATGTTGAAACTTGTTGTGTGCCGTGTTGGTCAGGACTCCCTGGAAGAAGAGATCTTGTATCTCAATGGGACATTCCTGGATAAATAAAGGATACATTTTTTTTATAAATACAGTAGATTTCATTATCTGTTCTTCATGCACGCCTGGTGATACTAAATCCAAATTGAACTTGGCCATTTGACAGATAAGATTTGGCCCAATCCATAAATGTGCGAATTGGCTATAATAAAGTAATTTATATGCCTGCTATTCTATATTCTATAATAATATTTCAAATGGCATTGGTCCGGATGGGAGAATTCAGTACTGTATATACAAAACCTTCTGTTTAATCATCTTCCCTTTATTTATTTATTTAGATTTTTTTGTACATGTGATCTCAAGCAGGTACTGAACGAGCTCAGTGGCAGTTTTTCATGTCTGATAGTTTTTAGCTGTTATTCACTGTCAAAGATGCAAAGAAATATCATAATTCATATTCTCCTTTGCTTCATCACAATTTAAGCAAGCCTAGTAATAGACACAATATTTCTGACACTGGGAATACATTCACTGAGGTCCATAGATGTCCCTAGATACCAAGAACATGCAAATGGACCTTGTAGAAGTGGAGCAATATTCCATTTACTTAGATATGTATTTTAGGCGGATTTTCAGAAAATAGGGCTCCGGGTTTAAGAGGTCAAAGTTGCTTTAATGGCATGACAGAAAAAAAAGATCTATGTTTCCAAAGCAATATAATAAACAGAATAAACATCAAACAACAATCAAAGAATAAAATAAAATCAACAAATCCATATAATTAAGGCAGAAATAGGAACGCAACGCTGGTTCTTCTCTCTGAGATTATGGCATTCTAACACAAACTGTGCCACTAGAGGCAAGGATTGTTCATGATAGCTTTTCTTCTTGAGGGATCAAGCAAAAATGTGGGATTATTCAATTTAATTACATTAATTAATTACATCTCTCTCTCTCTCTCTCTCTCTCTCTCTCTCTCTCTCTCTCTCTCTCTCTCTCTCTCTCTCTCTCTCTCTCTCTCCCCCAATACAGCACAGTTCAACTTGATTCCTGTGGGACTACGAATTGTGGCAATCCAGGGGGCGAAGACAGGGCTATACCTGGCCATGAACAGTGAAGGCTATCTCTATACCTCTGTAAGTATATCCACTTAACAAACACGTTTACTAAAGATAAACTATTTAGCTTTTGATCATGTATTTGGATCACGACCACACATCACTACGAGCCACGGCGGAAAACCCCAACAATGTCATGCTGTCGTGTGTGTGTGTGTGTGAATTACTGTATTAATGAATTAATTGCTGGATAAATGAGTGGGTGAATTGGTGACATTGCTGGACACAGAGGCGCTTCGCGTCTAATAGAAAAACAAACGTGAAACCTTGGCGCACGGGTACAGTAGCTGTTAGCTTGTGGCTAGCTGTTTGTTTCAGTGATTGATGCTAACGTTGTACGAGATAGTTGAACTGTTGAGCATAATGTCAACAAGAATCAAGAATCAAGTTTATTTGTCACATACATACCAGGGCATTCAGTGAAATGCGGGTGGTCTTGCTTGCATTGATTGTGCAAAATACAATATAAAATAGAATAAAATAGGCATCGAAAAAATAAAATAGATAAGACACAAGATATGCATGGTAAAAAAAAGACATGCTAGGTTCCTGAGAAACTGGTTCTTATATACACTACTATGCAATATACAATTTACAATGTTAACTCTTAATGTATCTAAACTATACAGTACCTCCTTCTTTTAAAGTGTTTCTAAAGATTCTATTTTTTAAAGTGACATTTTGTTTAAAGTGTTTTTTTTAGCGGTTGCCACATGAGTGGTGTGTGTGTGTCTGTGTGTCTGTGTGTGCTCATGTGTATTTGTGAGTGGAGAGTTCAGTGTTCAGTGTTCTGATGGCCTTGGGGAAGAAGCTGAGTCGGAGTCTCTCTGTTTTTGCAGCGTGTGACCGTAGGCGATTGCCTGACCGCAGCAGCTTAAACAGGCTGTTGTTGGGGTGGTGGGGGTCTTTCATAATTCTGCAGGCTCTGGATTTGCACCTCCTGTTATATAAGTCCTGCAGGGGTGGTAGTGTAATACCCGTAGTACGCTCAGCTGAGCGCACCACTCTCTGGAGTGCCTTTCTGTCCTGTGCCGTGCTGTTTCCATACCAGGCAGTGATGTTTCCAGTCAAGATTCTCTCTACAGCTCCGGAGTAGAAGGACTGGAGTATCTTCCCCGATACTCTGAACTTCCTTAACTGTCTCAGGTGATAGAGGCGCTGTTTCGCCTTTTTCACCACAGAATCTATGTGTGTAGACCATGTCAGGTCCTCTGTGATGTGGACCCCCAGGTACTTGAAACTGCTCACCCTGTCCACGATAGCCCAGTTTATCCACAGTGGCGTGTGTGTCCCCTGCTGTGTTCTCCTAAAATCCACGATCAGCTCTTTGGTTTGACCAATGTTCAGGATTAGGAGTAGGCTGTTGTCCTGGCACCAGCGTGCCAGTTCATCAACCTCCTCCCAATAGGCCTTCTCGTCATTGTTAGAGATCAGCCCCACCACCACTTTGTCGTCCGCAAACTTCACTATAGAGTTGGAGCTAAACCTGGCCACACAGTCATGTGTGTACAGTGAGTACAGCAGGGGGCTCAGAACGCAGCCCTGGGGGGACCCGATACTCAGGGTGATTTTGCTGGAGGTATGAGCCCCCACCCTGACCACCTGGGGCCTGTCACTTAGAAAGTCCAGGATCCAGGCGCTCATGGCGGAGCTCAGACCCAACAAGCTCAAGTACTAATGTAGAAAGGTGTATGTTAACCCTTTCACTACCACACTACAGACGGTTAACCTTTCACTACCACACTACAGACGGTTAACCTTTCACTACCACACTACAGAAGGTTAACCCTTCCATTACCACACTACAGAAGGTTAACCTTTCACTACCACACTACAGAAGGTTAACCTTTCACTACCACACTACAGAAGGTTAACCTTTCACTACCACACTACAGAAGGTTAACCTTTCACTACCACACTACAGACGGTTAACCTTTCACTACCACACTACAGAAGGTTAACCTTTCACTACCACACTACAGACGGTTAACCTTTCACTACCACACTACAGACGGTTAACCTTTCACTACCACACTACAGAAGGTTAACCTTTCACTACCACACTACAGAAGGTTAACCTTTCACTACCACACTACAGAAGGTTAACCCTTCCATTACCACACTACAGAAGGTTAACCTTTCAGTACCACACTACAGGTTAACCTTTCACTACCACACTACAGACGGTTAACCTTCTGTAGTGTGGTTGTGAAAGGGTTAACCCTTTGGTAGTGTGGTAGTGAAAGGGTTAAAAAAACATTTATGTTTGACCACTTACACACATTGTGATTGAATGAGATGCATTCCATGTCTCATAGCCAAAATATAGCACCTTGTGCCTTACAGTGTGAACAGTAGCTATCACTCCTCCTTGGTTACTGTTAGGAATCCAGGTAAGAATGTCGAGTTCAAGTGTGGCACGGAAGACGGAGACGGAGAGGGTGTTGCTCTTCTCAAATATGTGTTATTTTATTATCAGAACCACTTTGAGCGATAACATTACTTTACAAGGTAAAGCAGGTAAATAGTAATACAAGGAAGATACTGAGATAAACAACTTAAGGAAAGCAATAAGAGAAAAGGGTGGTGAGAGATCCGACTTCTCGACCTAAAGCAAAGATAACTTTTAAATCATGATAACAGGCAAGATATCCGTCGTCTGCCCGTGGACGTCTGTTCCCAGTAACACTGCTGAAGAACCGACAGAAAGAGAGAGGCAAAGTATTACTATAAAGGCCTCAACACAGCCAGCAGACCCAATCAGCACCAGTGACACAGACACAGGCAGGTGACAACAATCAGGGATAATTACTGAGACAGCAGGTGACAACAATCAAGGTAATTACTGAGACAGAGTGAGAATTCCAGGATGGCAGCAGAGCTTCCAATCCTGAATAGGGAGAGAAAGCCCAGACGTTACAGTTACATCTAATCCACAAGTCACTCAGTTACATACATTAATACTCAAGGTCATGCTATATTATATTGGCAGCCCGATCTTGCTTAAAATATGTAAATAAAGTATTACTTAAATAAAGTAGTATCGAACCACAGGAAAATGGTACATATTGGATGTTATGTTATAGCCACAAGTAATATATTGACGTATTTACAAAAATTTATAAAAAAGTAATATACAAATAATTACATATTTTAAATGTTTTAACTTTTAACTATTTCAGATTTTTCTTTTTAATTACCCTGTTGGGGAACAAACCCAGGGTGCTCGCATTGGGAGGCGAGCCTTTATCAAGACTACCAAGACACACTTTTCTGATAGCCTCGTCCAAACCCTAACCCTAACCTTAAATGACCTTAAACTAAGCATAACCTTAACCCTAACCCTAAGTTTTTATCTCAACCATAAGGTTAAAGTTAATCATCAGTGCTGTGTTTGTATCAGGGTGGGTGGGTGTCGTCTTAAGGCCTCTGCATGCTACAGCAAATTCAAAGCAACTTCGACACAACATCGACAAAGCAACGGTGTTGCAGACACTCTACCTTTATGCTTCTGCAAAATCAACGCGCAGCCTATGTAACATTGTACCCCGTATGTAGCTAGGTTCCCTAGATAGATGACGCTTCCCTTCTCAACCAACCCATTGATAAAAGCAGAAAAATAAGTATAATTTTTACTTCCGGGCGGGGGGTTTCAAAATAAAAGAGCGAGTCTAAAAGCACCGTAAATACGTTTATTTTTTACAATATCTAACGTTACACGAACCTAAACTAATCTAAAGTTAGTTTAGGTTCGTGTTAACTTTGGATAATGTACAAAATAAACGTATTTCCGGTGATTTTAGACGTCGCTCTTTTATTTTGAAAACCCCCGACCGGAAGTGTTATAGTGTCTGTTGCTAGCAGCTTGACTTTCTGTGCTTTTCGAGCTAACGTTACCGTAACATCATTAGTTTCCAATGGAGAGGACCTCGGCTCACATGCAGCTCAAACTACCTATTGGAATAAATTACTTGATTGATGTTTAACTTGTCCCTGTGTGTGTCCAGTCATTTCGACTAGCAAACGTTGTATTTAACGTTACCTCAGGACGGATACCATTGTATTTACTTGGTTAGCTAATGTAGCTAATGTGGATAGCATTTTGAATAGACCCAATGCTAGCTGGCTGGCTACATATTTATTTACTAAATTATGGAGGCTTTTTAATCGTCAAGGTAAGAGGATTTGTCATGATCAACTGAAGGCGTATGCTATGGAACAATATGTGCTTGGGTTTTCAGAAAAAGGCGAGCTATGTGACGCTGATTATTTAGCGTCAACGCTGGCTTCAACAATGGAGGATATTATTCTCTGCGGGACTAATATTATTCTATGACAGCCCCGCCCCCATTCGCTAACCAACCAATCACTGCTACGCAATATCAACGCAACGGTTGTTCAGATTAGATTCTGGGGACATGTACGCAACGTCCAAGCAACACAGTCTACAAGACCCTCTAAAACAACCGCGCTGAAATCGCGCCGATGTTGTGTTGCAGTTGCTTTGAAGTTGCTGTAGCATGTAGAGGCCTTTAAGGCCTCTGCATGCTACAGCAAATTCAAAGCAACTTCGACACAACATCGACAAAGCAACGGTGTTGCAGACACTCTACCTTTATGCTTCTGCAAAATCAACGCGCAGCCTATGTAACATTGTACCCCGTATGTAGCTAGGTTCCCTAGATAGATGACGCTTCCCTTCTCAACCAACCCATTGATAAAAGCAGAAAAATAAGCATAATTTTTACTTCCGGGCGGGGGGTTTCAAAATAAAAGAGCGAGTCTAAAAGCACCGTAAATACGTTTATTTTTTACAATATCTAACGTTACACGAACCTAAACTAATCTAAAGTTAGTTTAGGTTCGTGTTAACTTTGGATAATGTACAAAATAAACGTATTTCCGGTGATTTTAGACGTCGCTCTTTTATTTTGAAAACCCCCGACCGGAAGTGTTATAGTGTCTGTTGCTAGCAGCTTCACTTTCTGTGCTTTTCGAGCTAACGTTACCGTAACATCATTAGTTTCCAATGGAGAGGACCTCGGCTCACATGCAGCTCAAACTACCTATTGGAATAAATTACTTGATTGATGTTTAACTTGTCCCTGTGTGTGTCCAGTCATTTCGACTAGCAAACGTTGTATTTAACGTTACCTCAGGACGGATACCATTGTATTTACTTGGTTAGCTATGTAGCTAGCATTTTGAATAGACCCAATGCTAGCTGGCTGGCTACATCTTTATTTACTAAATTATGGAGGCTTTTTAATCGTCAAGGTAAGAGAGGATTTGTCATGATCAACTGAAGGCGTGTGCTATGGAACAATATGTGCTTGGGTTTTCAGAAAAAGGCGAGCTATGTGACGCTGATTATTTAGCGTCAACGCTGGCTTCAACAATGGAGGATATTATTCTCTGCGGGACTAATATTATTCTATGACAGCCCCGCCCCCATTCGCTAACCAACCAATCACTGCTACGCAATATCAACGCAACGGTTGTTCAGATTAGATTCTGGGGACATGTACGCAACGTCCAAGCAACACAGTCTACAAGACCCTCTAAAACAGGGGTCTCAAACTCGCGGCCCGCGGGCCAATTGCGGCCCGCGGGATGATATTTTGCGGCCCCCTACTGGACATCAACGTTTAGTGTTAATGCGGCCCGCGCGCAACTGTTTGCCGAGTCGTTGCGCGAGAGTTGGACGTTTTATTTATTTTATCACTTGTAGGCTATCATAGCGCAGGCTCATGTCAGCAACGTTATGTTAGTGACTTGGTTGAAACGTGATTCCGGAGTGATACCAAGTAAAGTGGAAGCAAATGCATCCTCGCTATCTCTCTCCTCTGCGAGCACTCCTCATGCTCTGCATGTCTGTCTGTCTGTGTGTACGGGTCTGGTCCAATCACATACGCGTCCCGTCAGCGTTTTTCCCCCTCACCCACAGTCTGCGAATCAGAGGCAGAGTAGGGGAGTAGGGCGGGTCTTCACGGACTGCATGTCGTCTCTCTCTTTCAGTTCAAATCGAAGCAGAGTTGAAAGCGCATTGATTGATTGATTGATTGATTGATTGATTGATTGATTGATTGATTGATTGTCGACAGTAAACTCGCTCCCAGTTTTATCTCTGTGAGATAAATGTAGCTATTAGCCTATTTTCGCCAGCAGGCAGCCAGCAGAAAAATATGGCATTTTCAAAGATGGTCAGTAAAAGGAAAGTCGACTGCAATTCAAAGGTGAATGGACGGGAAAATATGCATTCAGCCTAGGCAGCCTTGCGTCCCAGCCAGGGGCGTAGCTGGAGATTCTGGGCCCCATGAAAGAATCAATTTGTGGGCCCCCAATCTATAAAAAAATTTG
>NC_140172.1:13763150-13780650 GCF_963971535.1 Notolepis coatsorum | reverse complement strand
CAATACCAACTGAGTCACGTGACTAAGTTGCCCCCTACATGTGCGAGCTGCTGTGCTAAATAAGTACGACGTGGCTCTATGGAGAAAACATGGCACTCCCCTGACTAAAAGTAGTTTAAAACGAAAACGGCTGGATGTCATTTTGCCAAATTGGCAGCATGGCTGTGAGTGTGAGTCTTTCACCTTTTACATATCTAGCTTTGGCATGGATTGATTGTTTATATCGCTAGCATGGCTAACAAATGCAAATATATTGTAGTCTGCCCCGTTGTTCTGGCCAGGATTACGTTCCTTTCTGCCCCCTTGATGCGCACGATCACCGAGTCTGACGTGGGCGAGAAACACGTCTATTTAGTGGTGAGCTGTTCTGTTTGGGTAGGCTTGAGCCACTCAACTAGATTCAAGATTCAAGATTCCAGAGGTCTATTCATCACATACATACACAAGACATACATGTATAGTGAAATGAAGGTGGCCATGCCCGCAACTAGGTCATCACTCTGGGGTACGTAGGAGTTTAAGTAGCAGTGCAAGTTTTCCGTGTGACCAACTTATCAAGCGATGCAGCAAAACACACAGGACTAATATCCCCCGGCCTGGTCAAAGTGAAAAGAATCGGGTGCCCCAAAATGGCTTAACAATCCCCTCGACCAGTAAAAAATCGACTGTGGTCTCTGCCTCCTAGCCAGGTAGGCTGGTAAATATATGCCTCCTAAAATGTCTAAACGGCTTTTCCGGTTTCGACAAAACAATTATAGAAACGTGTGAAGTGCACAATATTTCCTCATTTAAGCCACTGCAACGGCTTTGCCTAAATAATTTACTACATGACCGGGACGCTCTAGCTTGTTTGCCGACAGGATTCGGGAAAAGTTTGGTCCGTTCGGAGGCAGCTTCCAGGGGAAGTAGATACACCGGAAATTCTACCCCATAGACATTTTCGGCAGTAGTTCTTTCCAGGCTTTATCTCACGGAGATAAAACTGGGAACGAGGTTACTAGTCAGGCAAAGTGAGTGAAACAGGCCATGGCGGCCGTGAAGACATTCTTATGAGGAAATACTTTTTTCTTCCGTCGTCATCATACTGTAGCAGATTCAGGGGGGATCTAACCTGAGTCGCCCAGACTAGGGATGTTCGATATTGGCTTTTTTACCGATATCCGATATACCGATATTGTCCAACTCTTAATTTCCGATACCGATATCAACCGATATCGATATATGCAGGGTTCCCCCCCCCCCCAAAAAACGGAATAATTTCAGGTCATTAACATTACATACCTCTTCGTGGAATTAACACAACATTACGCATACTTTTGACAATAAATAAAATAATAATTTGTTCTTACTTGCTTGCCTGGGTAAATAAAGGTTAAATAAATGTAAATATATATATATTTATTTAGATTTCTTTTGAAAACCAATACCGATAATTTCCGATATTAGATTTTAATGCCAATATCGGCTGATAATATCGGTAGGCCAATAATATCGGACATCATTCCCTAACCCAGACCACAGGCGACAGCGCTAACCAGTCACTAAAGGGTCCGACCCGTCAGCCAAGGGCTAGTGAACTTAGGCCTCCGTTGTCATTTTAGTGGTTTTAGAAACTTTCTAGTGACTGACTACAGTGTAGGGGTGGAGGAGGTCAGTGAGGTACTGAGGTGCCAGAGCGTGGAGGGATTTGATGGGGAGCCAGTGGAGGGTGGGGGTGATGTTGTGCTGCCAGGGTTTGGTGTGGGTTAGAACCCTGGCAGCTGCATTTTTAACATACTGGAGCCTAATAATGTGGAACATTGTTGGCACAACAGGAACATTGTCAGAAGGGTATTTTAGGCACTGAACTGAGAGTTGCTGTCAACCTTCAGTCTCTCCCCTCACAGCTTACTGTAAGGAGGGTTGTGATAGTAGCTTACTGTAGGAGGGTTAGTACAGCTGAGTAAAAGCCGGCAGATTCATTGATTCTCTCTTGAGATGTGTTATTGTTTTGGTGCAGCGTGAGCCTGTATTGACCATATTCACACATGGCAGGGGGGGGGGGTGCGGCCGCCACCCAGTGGTGGTAATACCAATAAATGTTCATGGGAGCATTATCCAGTGTGCTAAAAATAACTCTAATAACAATATAAGCATGACTTCATTACATCGTCACCAGACTTTGTCACATGATCAAGATGTGAGACATAAAAACCAAATCATCCACGTGAAAGGAGCTGGAATTTTATTTTCGTTATATTGTGCTCTTTGTTCATTCTGAGCTTGCTGAAGTTGTGACCGTGTATTAGTTAGTGGTTTTGATATGTACATTTACATGTTCTGCTTTTCAATGGGAGCAACTCTATATAGAGTACATATGGTGTAGCTGGAAATTGGCATCCGTGGAGAGATGGAGACATCCCAAAATTGGTGAAGCCAATTTTCTGTGCGGGAGGCGGACGGAGGCGTATGGCACACAGTTCCAACCAGGTGTTTCTATTGTGTAGTAGCAATTGTCTGCATAGTATTCATACCCCTGGGGACATACTGGCACGCATCCGCATCCACTAGCCTGAGACTGTGTTGTCACACTGCCTAGCCTCACATCCAGTTCTCCCTATCATTTGCCTGCGCATGTCTGTCATAATCTTAACCCTTAAAATAACCTTGTTACTGTACGTGAGGGATAATAAAGGCGAAGAACCCGCCGGCACGCAATGGAGTGCCTTACCGTCGGTAGTGTGATAGTAAAGGGTTAACCTTCTGTAGTGTGGCAGTGAAAGGGTTAACCTGCTGACTTGTGTGGCAGTGTAAGGGTTAACCGTTTGGTAGTGCTGCAGTGAAATGGTTAAAAGTGCCTTAATGTGCACGCTTGTGGTGAATGTTTTGCTCTTGCCATTGCCGGACTCAAGGTCAAGGTCACTGTGACCTGATTGATTGATTGATTGAAAACTTTATTAACAGATTGCAGAATGGGTACAATACAGTACAGCTCAATACATACAATTGTTAAGGGGATGCAGACCAGAGAAAGACTTTCGTCTTGTTTACATCAGGGTCCCCCATTTTCAATTCATCAGGAATATTCCTCATGTCCGTCCCATTCTCTCGTAAACGAGACCTTGAGGGAATGAATTATTTAGTTTAGTTTATTGTCCACAA
The DNA here is from genome assembly GCF_963971535.1 of Notolepis coatsorum. Classification (NCBI taxonomy): domain Eukaryota; kingdom Metazoa; phylum Chordata; class Actinopteri; order Aulopiformes; family Paralepididae; genus Notolepis; species Notolepis coatsorum. Next base: position 13,777,509 of record NC_140172.1, on the reverse strand, counting down.
TGTGGAGTTTCTAGTTGCAAATGTGTTAATATACCAGCAGATGCATGATTTTCCACTAATACATAAACACACCTCTGAACACGTGCAGTGGATGCCCACGCAAACAAGCACACACACATCCATACACACATCTGAAGTCACACACATGTACTTCCCCACACACACAGTATGTTCATTATGGACACACAGCGCATAAGTACATAATCCTCAAGACACACACACACACACACACACACACACACACACACACACACACACACACACACACACACACACACACACACACACACACACACACACACACACACACACACACACACACACACCAGAATAACTTGTTTCTGTGTTACAGTAATGAGCCAGTGTGTCCAGCTTTGATGGTACAGTAGCAATGCCACGATAGAGATTAAATATAGATGCATGTTGGGAGCGTTGGGAACTCTTAGGTCAATTTAAAATCAGGATTTCTACAGAGAGGCAAGGGATGGAAGTAAAGCTGCCTGAAGCTTCATCAGCAGGGCGCCTCTACTGCAGGGGTGTACAAAGTACCCAGAAATTATACTCAAGTGAAAGTATGGGTACCGTCTCCAAATCGTACTCAAGTAAAAGTCAGAGTATCTGGCTAAAAAGACAGTTGAGTAAAAGTCAAAGTTTTAAAAGTACTAAAAAGTAGGCGGTCAGGTGGCGTAGCGGAGATTGCGCTCGTCACCAATGCAAGAGGCTGCGGTCTCGACTCCCGGAGTCAGCATTGCTTGAGGCTTGGGCTGATCGTCATACTAACTCGTTTGGCTGGGTTAGGGGGGGGGGGCAAGTCATGGGTGGTAATCTGGCGTTGTGGACAGCGACGCCTACAGGTCAGGTCTGGGCGCTTGCTCAGCGGAGGCAGGACTTGATGAAGGCAGCGTGACCTCCCACACGTTACACTTCACCAATGAGAGTCCTCGCTGCCTCCTGGCTGTCGCCGCACGTGTCGGAGGAAGCACGCGGATGACTTCAGGGTTCCCTTGTACATACCAGTAGGAGAACATGCGCACAACAACCAGGTAGGGGAGGGGGGAAATTGGCACAACGACTAAATTGGGACGGGGAGAAAAACAGAGAAAAATCGGAGAAAGAGAGGATAAAAATTAAAAGAAATGTTTACTAAAAAGTAAAAGTAAAAAAGTTTTTTTCTGACTGTCTATTCTTCTGATAGAAGGTGTTTAATCAAAGTTCCCTGCTTTCTAGTCATGCACAAGGACCAATCAGCATGGGTATGGGCGGGTTCATTTTCCATTGATAGGGATTTGATTGGCTGTTTTTAAATAAAGTGCGGCCGCAGGATTAATAACCTTAACGTTAGTTCGACCAGAGAAACAATAATTGAAATTGTTGGACCTGTGAGATTTGTACTTTGTACTTTGTAGATCTGCATTTTAAATGTAAGGAGTAAAAAGTATGTAAAAGTACAAGTATACAAACCTAATAATACCGGTTAACCGTCTGTAGTGTGATAGTAAATGGTTAACCTTCTGTAGTGTGGTAGTGAAAGGTTAACAGTCTGTAGTGTGTGTGGTAGTGAAAGGGTTAACCTGATGTAGTGTGATAGTAACCTTCTGTAGTGTGGTAGTGAAAGGTTAACCTTCTGTAGTGTGGTAGTGAAAGGTTAACCTTCTGTAGTGTGGTAGTGAAAGGTTAACCTTCTGTAGTGTGATAGTGAAAGGTTAACCTTCTGTAGTGTGGTAGTGAAAGGTTAACCTTCTGTAGTGTGGTAGTGAAAGGTTAACCTTCTGTAGTGTGGTAGTGAAAGGGTTAACCATCTGTAGTGTGGTAGTGAAAGGTTAACCTTCTGTAGTGTGGTAGTGAAAGGTTAACCTTCTGTATAGGGCTGCACGATTTTGGGAAATAATCGAAGTGCGATTTTTCGGACAGATATTGCGATTGCGATTACATTTGCGATTATAATTATTATTATTTTTAAGCAGCCCCACAGAGGTTTATTGTAAAATGCGGCTTGCATCTGGCCTACGCGGTGGCTCTTTTCGGGACACCAAGCCTGAAAATGTTTCTTTTTACCTGAGAATCGATACCGGTACCCAACGGTACCTTTTTTCTGTACTTTACTCTCCCTCTCTGAAGTCTAAACTTCACAGCACACAATCTAAAACCCCTTACCTCCATCTCCCAAACCGATCTTGTATCTCAATGGGACTTCCTGGTTAAATAAATATAAAAAAATAAAATAAAATGTTTATTTTTTTATTTTTTTATTTGCTAATTGCATCATTCCAAATCACGATTTCGATTTTAAATCGATTAATCGTTCAGCCCTACTTCTGTAGTGTGGTAGTGAAAGGTTAACCGTCTGTAGTGTGGTAGTGAAGGGTTAACCTTCTATAGTGTGGTAGTGAAAGGTTAACCTTCTGTAGTGTGGTAGTGAAAGGTTAACCTTCTGTAGTGTGGTAGTGAAAGGTTAACGTTCTGTAGTGTGGTAGTGAAAGGTTAACCATCTGTAGTGTGATAGTAAAGGGTTAACCTTCTGTAGTGTGGTAGTGAAAGGTTAACCTTATGTAGTGTGGTAGTGAAAGGTTAACCGTCTGTAGTGTGGTAGTGAAAGGTTAACCTTATGTAGTGTGGTAGTGAAAGGTTAACAGTCTGTAGTGTGGTAGTGAAAGGTTAACCTTCTGTAGTGTGGCAGTGAAAGGGTTAACCTGCTGTAGTGTGATAGTAAAGGCCAGGGTTAACCTTCTGTAGTGTGGTAGTGAAAGGTTAACATTCTGTAGTGTGGTAGTGAAAGGTTAACATTCTGTAGTGTGGTAGTGAAAGGTTAACCTTCTGTAGTGTGGTAGTGAAAGGTTAACCTTCTGTAGTGTGGTAGTGAAAGGTTAACCTTCTGTAGTGTGGTAGTGAAAGGTTAACCTTCTGTAGTGTGGTAGTGAAAGGTTAACCTTCTGTAGTGTGGTAGTGAAAGTGTTAAGCCACTTTTTGCATTTAGAGTAGGGATGTATCCAGGGGTGTCATGCAAGGCAAAATTCTGGAGGGACACAATTAGATGCGGATGCACAAAACAGTGGGTGAGTTCTCCTGTTCCTCCTGTCTCTTTACCTCTTAGTCAGCCCCTCTCGCTCCTTTGCAACTTTGCATACATTCACTTACTGTATAAAGGCTATATCCACAATGCAAATGAATTGACTGTAGAGAACATAGACAATAAAGCCACAGACGAAAGGAACCTGCCGGTATTAGCTGTGTTTTCAAACACAATGGTAAGAAGCAGCATGCATATGAATGAGACTTCGCTGGCATCACATAGCAGTGCCTGCTCTGAACTCTCCACACATAAGCACACATGAGCACACACACAACACACACACACTGTACACGCTCACACACTAGCAGCCACTTTAACACGAGCACACACACACTCATGCTGCACACGCTCACACTTATGGTCACTTTACAAAAGGAAAGGTCACTTTAAGAATAGTATAGTATACCTTGAGATTGTATAATATAGCATTGTATAGCAGTGTACATAAAGACCCAGTGCCTCATCCGTAGCTAAGTGTATTGCACTACCACAGGACCTAGCATGTCCTACCATGCTCTGTAAATAACTCATGTACATATACCGATATGCCCTACTTTGATTACTTGTATTATTATTATTATTATTATTATTATTACTTGTATTATTGCACAATGTCGTTCTATTGGATTCTTATTATATTATTATTATTGTATTATGCACAATCGTTGCGGGCGAGACCCCCCGCATTTCATTGTATACTTGTATGCCGTGACAAATAAAACTCTTGACTTGACTTGACTGCTCCATTGCCAATACAAGCTCATACTGAGCAGTAATCACCTATTTTCCAGACTGCTCCTCCTCCTTGAAAGATCTATCATCACAACTATATAATGACCTGTAACCAGACCTACACACACTGACATAATGAGAGAGATACTTGAGATACTTGTTCCTGTTTGCGGACGACTCAGCCCTGCTGGTCTCTGACAAGAACAAGTTACAGGTTGAAAAAGCCCTCAGCTCAGAACTCTGCAAAATCTGCTTATGGCTCGCTGATAACAAACTATCATTACACATGGGCAAAACAGAGTCCATTCTCTTCGGTTCAAATAACAAACTCAGCAAGACCGACGGCTTCTCGGTTACAGTGGGTGACAATATTATCACAAGGAAAGATGAAATTACCTACCTGGGTTCCATCCTAGAGGCTAATCTTTCCTGTGACAAAATGGCATCCAATGTAATAAAAAAAGTCAACCAACGAACGCGATTCTTGTACCGGATCTCCTCTCTGGTAAACAAAAGAATACCCTGAAGACTCTAGCAGGAGCACTCATTCAAGGGTACTACGACTATGCTTGCACCTCATGGTACCAAAGCACCTCAAAGGCACTAAAAAACAAATTACAAACATCTCAAAACAAGCTAGTCAGACTACTGCTTGACCTGACTCCTAGAACCCACCTCACCCCTGCCCACTTTGACAACCTAGGATGGCTTAGAGTAGACGACAGAGTACAGCAACTTGCAATGGGCCTGGTCTACAAGATACACTACGCGACCAAGGTACCCATGTACATGTCAAAATACTTGCCAAAGGTCAGTGAATACCACGATCACAACACCAGAGAGAGCTCCACAAATCATGTAAAACCCAGATTCGGCTCAAACAAGGGACTAAATACGTTTAGCAATTATGCCACATCAATGTGGAACGCCCTACCTAAAGCTGTAAAGGAATGTGAATCACTACCCACTTTCAAAAACACTCTCAAAGAGCACATACGTGAGACTGCAATTCGAAACTGGCCCCTACAAATGTCCTAACCTAGTTGTACAGTAAATGACCAAGTAAGGCTTTGTCAGTATTGCAATGTACAGTGTAAAATGTGTGTGGAGCAATCTTCCATTTACTTGGGTACTGTATGTACTTTAAGGTGAATTCTCTGATAATATGGCTAGGGCTTAACATGTTAATGTAACCAGCAACTGCATGCAGGACCCAATCTGTTGGCATTCTGCATAGTTTCAGTTCATTGTATTTTGTTCTTTTGAAGAGTTTGTTATTTCTTTTATAATATTTATAATTTTTTTTTAACCTTCACTCTACATATTCTCCATCATCAAGTGTAAAATAAATCACCTGGTTTCCTGCTGCAAGCTGCCTATACAGCCCTCCTGCCCTCTCATGTAGCCTCATTTGTGTTTTACAAATGACTGTGGGGAGTGATGTGTGTAGATCATATGAAAGACATTCGAGTGGAAAAGGAGGCCAAGCTGCCGGCAGAACGGGAAGGCGGTCGTGACCCGGTCTGCCTGCAAAGTGACACACTTACACCTCCTGCAGCGCTGCCACAGGGGAGCGAGGAGAGGGTCATGTCTTTTAAACACCATTTCATTCTCGACTGGCACGTTCACACACCCTTTCCACTGTGTTCCATCACTGTGTTCCACCATCACTGTGTTCCACCATCACTGTGTTCCATCATCACTGTGTTCCATCATCACTGTGTTCCACCATCACTGTGTTCCACCATCACTGTGTTGCATCACTGTGTTCCATCATCACTGTGTTCCATCATCACTGTGTTCCATCATCACTGTGTTCCATCATCACTGTGTTCCATCATCACTGTGTTCCACCATCACTGTGTTCCATCATCACTGTGTTCCATCATCACTGTGTTCCACCATCACTGTGTTCCATCACTGTGTTCCATCACTGTGTTCCATCATCACTGTGTTCCATCATCACTGTGTTCCATCATCACTGTGTTCCATCATCACTGTGTTCCATCACTGTGTTCCATCATCACTGTGTTCCACCATCACTGTGTTCCATCACTGTGTTCCATCATCACTGTGTTCCATCATCACTGTGTTCCATCATCACTGTGTTCCACCATCACTGTGTTCCACCATCACTGTGTTCCATCATCACTGTGTTCCATCATCACTGTGTTCCACCATCACTGTGTTCCATCACTGTGTTCCATCATCACTGTGTTCCACCATCACTGTGTTCCATCACTGTGTTCCATCATCACTGTGTTCCATCATCACTGTGTTCCATCATCACTGTGTTCCATCATCACTGTGTTCCATCATCACTGTGTTCCATCATCACTGTGTTCCATCATCACTGTGTTCCATCATCACTGTGTTCCATCATCACTGTGTTCCACCATCACTGTGTTCCATCACTGTGTTCCATCATCACTGTGTTCCACCATCACTGTGTTCCACCATCACTGTGTTCCACCATCACTGTGTTCCATCATCACTGTGTTCCACCATCACTGTGTTCCACCATCACTGTGTTCCATCACTGTGTTCCACCATCACTGTGTTCCATCACTGTGTTCCATCATCACTGTGTTCCACGATCACTGTGTTCCACCATCACTGTGTTCCATCATCACTGTGTTCCACCATCACTGTGTTCCATCATCACTGTGTTCCACCATCACTGTGTTCCATCATCACTGTGTTCCATCATCACTGTGTTCCACCATCACTGTGTTCCACCATCACTGTGTTCCATCATCACTGTGTTCCACCATCACTGTGTTCCATCATCACTGTGTTCCATCATCACTGTGTTCCATCATCACTGTGTTCCATCATCACTGTGTTCCATCATCACTGTGTTCCATCATCACTGTGTTCCATCATTGTGTTCCATCATCACTGTGTTCCATCATCACTGTGTTCCATCATCACTGTGTTCCATCATCACTGTGTTCCATCATCACTGTGTTCCATCATCACTGTGTTCCACCATCACTGTGTTCCATCATCACTGTGTTCCATCATCACTGTGTTCCACCATCACTGTGTTCCACCATCACTGTGTTCCATCATCACTGTGTTCCACCATCACTGTGTTCCACCATCACTGTGTTCCATCATCACTGTGTTCCATCATTGTGTTCCATCATCACTGTGTTCCATCATCACTGTGTTCCATCATCACTGTGTTCCATCACTGTGTTCCACCATCACTGTGTTCCATCATCACTGTGTTCCATCATCACTGTGTTCCATCACTGTGTTCCATCATCACTGTGTTCCATCATCACTGTGTTCCATCATCACTGTGTTCCATCATCACTGTGTTCCATCACTGTGTTCCATCATCACTGTGTTCCATCATCACTGTGTTCCATCATCACTGTGTTCCATCATCACTGTGTTCCATCATCACTGTGTTCCATCATCACTGTGTTCCACCATCACTGTGTTCCATCACTGTGTTCCATCATCACTGTGTTCCATCATCACTGTGTTCCACCATCACTGTGTTCCATCACTGTGTTCCATCATCACTGTGTTCCATCATCACTGTGTTCCATCATCACTGTGTTCCATCACTGTGTTCCATCATCACTGTGTTCCACCATCACTGTGTTCCACCATCACTGTGTTCCACCATCACTGTGTTCCATCATCACTGTGTTCCATCATCACTGTGTTCCATCATCACTGTGTTCCATCATCACTGTGTTCCATCATCACTGTGTTCCATCATCACTGTGTTCCACCATCACTGTGTTCCATCACTGTGTTCCATCATCACTGTGTTCCACCATCACTGTGTTCCATCATCACTGTGTTCCACCATCACTGTGTTCCATCATCACTGTGTTCCACCATCACTGTGTTCCATCATCACTGTGTTCCATCATCACTGTGTTCCATCATCACTGTGTTCCATCATCACTGTGTTCCATCACTGTGTTCCATCATCACTGTGTTCCACCATCACTGTGTTCCATCACTGTGTTCCATCATCACTGTGTTCCATCATCACTGTGTTCCACCATCACTGTGTTCCATCACTGTGTTCCATCATCACTGTGTTCCATCATCACCGTGTTCCATCATCACTGTGTTCCACCATCACTGTGTTCCATCACTGTGTTCCATCATCACTGTGTTCCATCATCACTGTGTTCCATCATCACTGTGTTCCACCATCACTGTGTTCCATCACTGTGTTCCATCATCACTGTGTTCCACCATCACTGTGTTCCATCATCACTGTGTTCCATCATCACTGTGTTACATCATCACTGTGTTCCACCATCACTGTGTTCCATCATCACTGTGTTCCATCATCACTGTGTTCCATCACTGTGTTCCATCATCACTGTGTTCCACCATCACTGTGTTCCATAACTGTGTTCCATCATCACTGTGTTCCATCACTGTGTTCCATCATCACTGTGTTCCACCATCACTGTGTTCCATCACTGTGTTCCATCATCACTGTGTTCCATCATCACTGTGTTCCATCATCACTGTGTTCCATCATCACTGTGTTCCATCATCACTGTGTTCCACCATCACTGTGTTCCATCATCACTGTGTTCCATCATCACTGTGTTCCACCATCACTGTGTTCCATCACTGTGTTCCATCATCACTGTGTTCCATCATCACTGTGTTCCACCATCACTGTGTTCCATCACTGTGTTCCATCACTGTGTTCCACCATCACTGTGTTCCATCATCACTGTGTTCCACCATCACTGTGTTCCATCATCACTGTGTTCCATCATCACTGTGTTCCATCATCACTGTGTTCCACCATCACTGTGTTCCATCATCACTGTGTTCCATCATCACTGTGTTCCATCATCACTGTGTTCCATCACTGTGTTCCATCATTACTGTGTTCCATCATCACTGTGTTCCATCATCACTGTGTTCCACCATCACTGTGTTCCATCACTGTGTTCCATCACTGTGTTCCACCATCACTGTGTTCCATCATCACTGTGTTCCATCATCACTGTGTTCCATCATCACTGTGTTCCATCATCACTGTGTTCCATCATCACTGTGTTCCATCATCACTGTGTTCCATCACTGTGTTCCATCATCACTGTGTTCCATCACTGTGTTCCATCATCACTGTGTTCCATCATCACTGTGTTCCATCACTGTGTTCCATCATCACTGTGTTCCATCACTGTGTTCCATCATCACTGTGTTCCATCATCACTGTGTTCCATCATCACTGTGTTCCATCATCACTGTGTTCCATCATCACTGTGTTCCACCATCACTGTGTTCCATCATCACTGTGTTCCATCATCACTGTGTTCCATCATCACTGTGTTCCATCATCACTGTGTTCCATCATCACTGTGTTCCATCATCACTGTGTTCCATCATCACTGTGTTCCATCATCACTGTGTTCCATCATCACTGTGTTCCACCATCACTGTGTTCCACCATCACTGTGTTCCACCATCACTGTGTTCCATCACTGTGTTCCACCATCACTGTGTTCCATCACTGTGTTCCATCATCACTGTGTTCCATCACTGTGTTCCATCATCACTGTGTTCCACCATCACTGTGTTCCATCATCACTGTGTTCCATCATCACTGTGTTCCATCACTGTGTTCCATCATCACTGTGTTCCACCATCACTGTGTTCCATCATCACTGTGTTCCATCATCACTGTGTTCCACCATCACTGTGTTCCATCATCACTGTGTTCCATCATCACTGTGTTCCACCATCACTGTGTTCCATCATCACTGTGTTCCATCATCACTGTGTTCCATCATCACTGTGTTCCATCACTGTGTTCCATCATCACTGTGTTCCACCATCACTGTGTTCCATCATCACTGTGTTCCATCATCACTGTGTTCCACCATCACTGTGTTCCATCATCACTGTGTTCCATCATCACTGTGTTCCACCATCACTGTGTTCCATCATCACTGTGTTCCATCATCACTGTGTTCCACCATCACTGTGTTCCACCATCACTGTGTTCCATCATCACTGTGTTCCATCATCACTGTGTTCCACCATCACTGTGTTCCATCATCACTGTGTTCCATCATCACTGTGTTCCATCATCACTGTGTTCCATCATCACTGTGTTCCATCATCACTGTGTTCCACCATCACTGTGTTCCATCATCACTGTGTTCCATCATCACTGTGTTCCATCATCACTGTGTTCCACCATCACTGTTTTCCATCATCACTGTGTTCCATCATCACTGTGTTCCACCATCACTGTGTTCCATCATCACTGTGTTCCATCATCACTGTGTTCCATCACTGTGTTCCATCATCACTGTGTTCCACCATCACTGTGTTCCATCATCACTGTGTTCCATCATCACTGTGTTCCATCATCACTGTGTTCCATCATCACTGTGTTCCATCACTGTGTTCCATCATCACTGTGTTCCATCATCACTGTGTTCCATCATCACTGTGTTCCACCATCACTGTGTTCCATCATCACTGTGTTCCATCATCACTGTGTTCCATCACTGCTTTACCAGGATGCAGTGCTTCTTTCATTTCCTTTCATTTATATTTGTTCCATTCGTGGTAAATGCACAGTTTACCATAAAAGTATAATAGACTAATTTCATAATCAAAGCACATTCTCAATTTGCACATTCCATGAGCGAAAAAGGAGCAGGGAGAAGAAAATCGTATTTTGCGTATTATTCCCATACTCAAAATAAATAAACAATAGAAATAGATGGTCTGTCAATTACAAATATTTAACCGTCAATACTTACAATAACATGATAAAATAATTTCATATGGAGAGGTATTACCCCCTCAATTTCATAAAGTCTAATTGTTCTTTCTTTATACATTTTCTTGAACTGAAAGATTTGATTAATGATAATTATCTGTACCGCTGGTCTGGTCATGTAGGCGACCTCTGCTCAGTGCTCACCCGATCTTTCTGGCATCAGACACTGCTTTTTATTTTTTTCCTTTTTCTTGCTAAGAACACAGCTGTGATGGGCAGAATAAAAAAAATAGCGTTCCTCTGAAAAGATGTATTTACGATGTTGACACTTCACTGCGAAGCATATTATACACTTTAGAGAAAGCAGCGATTTTTCGACAAAATGTCTTCTAGTCGAGACCTCAGCTTTAACCCTTTCACTACCCTTAACCGTTGGTAGTGTGATAGTAAAGGGTTAACCTTCTGTAGTGTGGCAGTGAAAGGGTTAACCTGCTGTTGTGTGGCAGTGAAAGGGTTAACCACCTGTATTGTCGCAGTGAAAGGGTTAACCGCTTGGTAGTGCGGCAGTGATAAAAGGGTTTTAATTCACAACAAAACTCCCCCCACCCAACCCATCCATCCACCCGCTTTTCACGACATTAGAGGTGAAAAAGACATGGATAGCCTAATCTATTCTAATTTTACACACTTCTGTGTTAGGTGACATGTCGTAATGGAGCTCCCGCTGTGATGGAATTACACGGTGAACCATTGACCCCATTACAGAGTCTATAGAGCTGCCGCCGCAGCGGCGTGACATCAAAACACTGCCGTGATTCACCCGCCCCACGTGCCGGCTGCGACTGACTGCAGTTTATATCTAAACCTGCGTCCTAGTAGCTAAAAGCTACGGGCCACATGGATGATATTTTGTTCCAGTGTTTGTTGTTGCCATAATGTATTATAATGCTAATGTTAAACGGAGTCATTTGTAATCTGTGTTTAACAGCTGCTGTTGTTTTATCATAATAACTGAACTGAGCAGTGTCAACAACAACTCTAGGACACAGCGAAAAGCCCACAAGGTCCTGTTGTCTTTGTACCCTGGCTGTGACGGATCACGGTTTATGTGGGTTTTATTTTAGTTTATTCTAAGGTGCTTTGGCTTTATTTAGCCTTTCTGTGACGGACGGCTGTCTATTTCGTCTTTCTGTGAGGGACAGCTGTCAATCACTGGCCTCTGGCGTTAATTGCCATGCGGCATGGCAGGTGTGTGGGCTTTATTGCCACCTGATTGGTGTCAGGTGTGCAGTAGAGGCTGACATGTGAGTGGATTTTGACTCCCGCTCCTTCCCACTCCCACAGAAATAATCCCATCCCATCCCAATCCCAAGTGAGAGTTAAAAAAAATCCCACTCCCTCCCACTCCCACAGAGGACTGATCCCAATCCCGAGCCAAACTTTTATAGAATCCCACTCTCATCCCACTCCCGTTTACCAATCCTGCTCCGTTTTTCTTCCTCAGTATAAATGCAGTACATGGGTCACATCATGTCTGCCATAGTTAAATATAAAACCACCAAACATTTACATTAGTGATGCACCGATGTATCACTCCGGTCCAAATCCTGTTGATTTTGTTGTCATAGTTCCCACTCCCTTCTGCTCCTGTTGACTTTTACTCCCGGTCCTGCCCAATCATGGATTCAAAGTGACTCCCATCCCGCAGGAATCCCGAAAAGATGTCATCCTCTAGTGTGCAGTGCCTTTACGTAGGTTTGGTTGACTGTGTTCGTATGCTTGTCAATTTCATGTTTTTCCCTCAATAGTAGAGGAGTGTCCCAAGCTCAAGCTTCTAGGGTTTTCTCTGTCTCTCTAGTGCTATTGTTTTCCTTGTTGTTTTCAACTGCTAGGCAGTGGTGGTTATTTTGGGATTTTTACCCAGTTATTTCATACTGGTGTTTTGTGTTTTCTACAGTCTTCATTTAATTTAATTTTATTCTTGTGTTTTCATCCCACCCTCTCTCATCGCTCTGGGCTAACTTTAAGATTGCCCTTTTTGTGTGTGTCTGCGTGTGTGTCCTACCCCCCCCCCCCCCCCCCCCCCAATCCTGACACTGGCTGCCTTGAATTTTTTAAGAAATGGGTGGAGAACAAAAACACTACAGACGGTTAACAGACGGTTAACCTTTCACTACCACACTACAGAAGGTTAACCATTTCACAACCACACAACAGAAGGTTAACCCTTTCACTACCACACTACAGAAGGTTAACCCTTTCACCCTTTAACCTGCTGTAGTGTGGTAGTGAAAGGTTAACCCACCTGTGGTAGTGAAAGGTTAACCTTCTGTAGTGTGGTAGTGAAAGGTTAACCTTCTGTAGTGTGGTAGTGAAAGGTTAACCTTCTGTAGTGTGGTAGTGAAAGGTTAACCGTCTGTAGTGTGGTAGTGAAAGGTTAACGTTTCTGTAGTGTGGTAGTGAAAGGTTAACCTTCTGTAGTGTGGTAGTGAAAGGTTAACCTTCTGTAGTGTGGTAGTGAAAGGTTAACCTTCTGTAGTGTGGTAGTTAAAGGTTAACCTTCTGTAGTGTGGTAGTGAAAGGGTTAACCGTCTGTAGTGTGGTAGTGAAAGGTTAACCTTTCTGTAGTGTGGTAGTGAAAGGTTAACCGTCTGTAGTGTGGTAGTGAAAGGTTAACCTTCTGTAGTGTGGTAGTGAAAGGTTAACCTTCTGTAGTGTGGTAGTTAAAGGTTAACCTTCTGTAGTGTGGTAGTGAAAGGGTTAACCGTCTGTAGTGTGGTAGTGAAAGGTTAACCTTTCTGTAGTGTGGTAGTGAAAGGTTAACCGTCTGTAGTGTGGTAGTGAAAGGTTAACCTTCTGTAGTGTGGTAGTGAAAGGGTTAACCGTCTGTAGTGTGGTAATGAAAGGTTAACCTTCTGTAGTGTGGTAGTGAAAGGTTAACCTTCTGTAGTGTGGTAGTGAAAGGTTAACCTTCTGTAGTGTGGTAGTGAAAGGTTAACCTTCTGTAGTGTGGTAGTGAAAGGTTAACCTTCTGTAGTGTGGTAGTGAAAGGGTTAACCGTCTGTAGTGTGGTAGTAAAAGGTTAACCTTCTGTAGTGTGGTGGTGAAAGGTTAACCTTCTGTAGTGTGGTAGTGAAAGGTTAACCTTCTGTTGTGTGGTAGTGAAAGGGTTCAAACGACTGCTGGAAAGGAAACACAACTCCCCTCTATTGGGCTTTAATTAGTTTCTTATTTTTACTGATTTAATTATTTAGACAAAAAAACATATACTGTGTATATATACCATGAAGCCGCCATACCTTGCCATACCTAATTGGCACGTTTGGCGGTGGAAATAGGTCAAGCTTGAATATTATATATCAACTGCCTCATATCATTTTCTGAGTTTAGGATTTGTTGTGTCTCTTGTGTGTCTCAGTGTGAACAGAGAAGGAGCTATTTCTTCAACAGGAGTCAATAACTGCCCTGCAATGCACTCTGGCATCTTGATATGGATTCTATCTTGTTCTATCACGCGCGCACACACGCACACACACACGCACACACACACACACACACACACACACACACACACACACACACACACACTACAGCTACATCCCATGAGTCTCTTGTATTAGTCAATTCAATTTTAACAGGATTTCAAGACGTTTAAGTAGGTTTTGAACTGACAAATTGCACACACACACACACACACACACACACACACACACACACACACACTACAGCTACATCCCATGAGTCTCTTGTATTAGTCAATTCAATTTTAACAGGATTTCAAGACGTTTTAAGTAGGTTTTGAACTGACAAATTGC
>NC_140172.1:13740650-13758150 GCF_963971535.1 Notolepis coatsorum | reverse complement strand
CGGTGAGTGTTGTGTTTTAATAATAATAATAATACATTCGATGTATAATACACCCGCTGTGGTGCTTAAAATCAAATGCACCCTACTGATCTCGATTTATAATGCGAGCACCTGCATTAAAATCAAATTACTGATCTGTTCATGTGTAATGCACTGTCTGAGAGGCACTTTATAATAGAAAAAAGACAGTGCAAACATGTATATGTCGTTTTTTTTTTTACAGTTAAAAAATGTTCACTTATCATTGGCCCGCCACAAAATGGCTTGGGGAAAATTTGGCCCGTGGGCAAATCTAATTGGCGACCCCTGATGTATGGCCTCTGCAAGGTTGTGTGCAGCCATTTGTTTTTGTAACATCTGCTACATCTGTCCCACGTGTTCTTTGCAGCTCAGTTGTTAGTTCTGCCCCTCTTGACTGTGACAAAAAGGTTTTGAACAAACTTAATGTCATAGCTTGTATTTGATGATATTCTTCTTTGTTATTTACTTGAATGGTTTGATCATTGATTGATGGAGTAATATGGGGTTCTGATAAACTAAAATTATTTGTTACAATAACATAAGCTAACATATTTTTACATCTATGCAAATGCATATGCAATATGTATAACTTGAATAAGTAATAAATACAGAAACATGTTTAACAATATGTAAATGAGTAGCTACATTTATTTTACATTACATTAACATTTATACGGTCTTTGGCCCTTTGAGGGCAACCATAATGCTGATGTGGCCCTCTGTGAAAATGAGTTTGACACCCCTGTGCTAGAGGCTTAAGTGTAGGGGGCGGGGCAAACATAGACCAATGAAAGTAGATCTCCCCGTCATTACACTATGACACTAATACACCATTACACACTATTGAACTATGACACTTTATACTATTACACTATATCACACACTATTACATTAGCACACTAGTACACTATTACACACTATTGAACTACACTAGTACACTATTACACACTATTGAACTATGACACTTTATACTTTTACACTATATCCATAGGCGGAGTTTGAACTTGACGCCAGGGGGTGCGACTGCTTGGCGAACGATACCTGCGCGTTTTTTTTGACCGTTATTTTATTATTTTTGCGTTTTTACAATGCCCTAACCCCTAATTTTTTATTTTATTTAGGTAGTACAGCAGCACACACACACACTCACACACACACAGCACTACAGGGGATCATTTTTAACTGACTTACTCTTAATCATTGACAAAGTGACAAAGATAAAGAAGGAAATACTCAAATAAAAAGACCACAACAAGTATATTGCTGCTCCACTAGACCACTTTACTGTACCAAACATGACATACAAAAATAACAAAATACTGTGCAACACTCTGCCAAGCGCACAGCCGCGCACACGTATGCATACAGTAGGTTGTCAAAGGCTGTACAAACAAAAGTTCACATTTTCTAATAACAGCATTATTAGACATGCCAATCCAACGAAAGATGTGCTGGTCGCGCTGGAGAAAAGAAAAGAAAAAGATGTTGCGTTTGTCTTTTATGTGTTATTTGTTATTCTAAGATGCTAATTCATCTGTATCTGGATAACCAATGAACGGATTCTGTCGGGGCAGGTAGCGTTATTTCGGGGAAATTGATATCTATAGTCTGGTATATTTTTCGTCCATGAAAAATGGAGGCTCTAATTATTATTATTCATAGAGACTCACGAGCAATAATAATTATTACAGCCTCCATTTTTGTACTATCGCGCGGGGCATTCTGCTGCTGCTGCTGCGAATGGTGGTGCTTGGCCGCGCGTTAACCCTTTCACTGCCACACTACAGAAGGTTCGCCTTATAATGTGACATGATTACTACTATAAAATGAATGTATTGTAAAACAAAACATAATAGAATTCAGATTTGTTTCTCACAATTATTATAATTTTATTAAAATAAAAATAATCTTGATTTTTTTTTTATTAAAAAAAGAAAGAAAAAAAAGCAATTTCACCCCCGGCCACCAGGGGGTGCAATGCACCCCCTGCACCCCCATAAACTCTGCCCATGACTATATCACACACTATTACACTATATTACACACTATTACATTAGCACACTAGTGCTATTACACACTATTGAACTATGACACGTTATACTATTACACTATATTAAACACTATTACATTAGCACACTATGACACTATTAGAAATGATTGGGCTCAAATGTTTTGATATATAGTCTGATTTGTGTCAAATACTCTTACTCCTACCTACTGTACCAAGCCTGAGACTGTCAGACACACTGCTTTTATTTGGGGTTATTAGCAGTCAGCTCATCTTCCTGGGGAGACAGACATATAAAGTATAATACATATAAAGTCACAAGACTATATATATATATATATATATCATTTTATAAAATGTATGTAATGTTAATATTAAATGTAATATATATGAACAGAGTAAACAGAGAGAGAGAGAGAGAGAGAGAGAGAGAGAGAGAGAGAGAGAGAGAGAGAGAGAGAGAGAGAGAGAGAGAGAGAGAGAGAGAGAAAGCAAGAGAAACATGGAGCTACCTCTCTGTTAGCATGACCTTGTGGGTCGGTTTATTATATAATTCTATGGCTTATCACTATAACATTTGCATTTTTACGAAAGATAAACAAAGCAAAAAATGACGTGTGCTCAGGAAAATGCCCGGAGGTAAATGTAAAGTATGTGTGCTGATTAGTAATCAGGCTCAAATCCTTTAAAACTATTTCCTTTGTGCTAAAATTACATATGAAGAAATGCGGTGGGAAACCAAGAAACATCAGCGATAATAAAAAGGGTAAAAGTAGGAGTAGCATTGGACACGTACTTCTGAGAAGGCAGAGGCTGGTGTCTGTCAGCCCCAGAACATGGAGTCTGTCTGCTGTGTGTGAGTCTCGTCCACGCTACCTGTAGGAGACTCCAGGAGAAGCCAGCTCCTGATGTAAAAATAGTCACCGCTCGTCTCTCAGTCGTGCCCCATTTTAATATGTATGTGTTCTGGAAACCCCTCCTGGGCCAACAGAGTGAGCTGTGTGGTGTGTGTGTGTGTGTGTGTGTGTGTATATGTGTGCGTGTGTGTGTGTGTGTGTGTGTGTGTGTGTGTGTGTGTGTGTGTGTGTGTGTGCGTGCGTGCGTGTGTTTATGTGTGTGTGTATATGTGTGTGTATTTGTGTGTGTGTGTGTATATATATATGTGTGTGTGTGTGTGTATATGTGTGTGTTTGTGTGTGTGTGTGTGTGTGTGTGTATATGTGTGTGTGTGTGTGTGTGTGTGTGTATGTGTGTGTGTGTGTGTGTGTGTGTGTGTGTGTGTGTGTGTGTGTGTGTGTGTGCAGCAGGCATGCTGGGAAATGGGGTTAACAATTGTTGGAAGGGGGTAATTTCACGGATGCCGTTTCTCTGCCAATCAGGCCTCAGAAATGAGCTGATTACTTATTCAACACATGCACATGTTTGTGCATTCATTATTATTTGTTTGTATGCAAAGGTTTCATTATTTGGTCTCCGTTATTACTGTGTACCAGCTGATGTTGGTATGCGGGTGTTTGCACAGGACTGTGTGTGTAATCGTTTTTTTTATGGGAAGAGTGTGTGGTTGTACTTGTGTGCGCAATCACTATTGTTTGGGTCAATGTGTTTTTGAGATCAATATGTTGGGGAGAGAGAGAGAGAGAGAGAGAGAGAGAGAGAGAGAGAGAGAGAGAGAGAGAGAGAGATTTTTTTATTTTAGAAAAACATTTATTTACATAAGATCACTACAAGGTGTGTCTCAATACAGTTACATACATACACATTGTATCTCACATCATACATGTGTTCTTATCACTCAAAAACCACATGAGATTTCACATAAAAATAGTGTTAAAAACAGCTGCCCCTCTACAACACAACAAATAACTTCCTTGAAACTCCACCGAAACACAAATTCATCAATATTATTCATTAGGGAGTCAAATCTAAAATCCACTCCGACCCTGGCTCTTACCAATGCTTTAAACATTGGCATCAGCTCACCACCTAAGCCATTCTCCATTTGTATTTTCCTGGTCTTATAGATGGCCATTTTGGCTTGACCCACAATACAATTCAACATTTGCCACTTCATTACATTGTTTTTTTTGTAACCAGCCCCAAACACAAAAACTATTTCACTCCAACTCTCACCACATTTCAAAAACACATTATTCAATGTTTCGAACAGACATTCAAGTCTTTTGCATTCTAAAAAACAATGAAAGATTGTTTCTGGCTCCTGACAAAAAGGACAACAAATTGTTACAGTGGGGTTTAATTTAGCAACAAAACAATTAACTTCTACTGCCCCTTTCAAAATCCTCCACTGAAGGTCACCTGTCCTTTTGTTTAGCGGTGGCTTATACAGCACTCTCCACACTGGTGTACATGTATCTTGTACCCTCAGTCTCTCTCTCCACACAGTGTCTGTTCTTCCACTCAATTGAGGTTTATGCAATGCTTTGACACAATACTTATACAAATGTTTCCCATTTAACATATACAGGTTCGTAGGTAAAACATATGAGCAACCCAACATGGGTCCTGTCAGTCCTGTTTGGTCAATTTCAATACCCAACTCAGGGAACGGATCCCCCTCGTCAGGACTTTCTGTTCCACTGGAGTATTCCCGTAACATGACTTGTTCCTCGCTGCTCAGTTTTTCAGTCCATGCATTTAAAATGTCTCTGGTATGACGGGATGACCTCAGACCCAGTAGAGAAGCCACTGCCTCCGTGTTGTGAAGTCCTGGCCCAGCTACATCCACTACATGCCTCAGTTTTACTGCCCCCACTGAGCACAAACACTGGACAAGCCCAGGTCTACCATTGTTCTGAATGTCTAGCCGGGCCCCATAAATCAAAGGTTCTTCTAGCAGCCAGAACAGTGACATTTCCAGCTCCAGTCTGTTCCATTTAAATAAAAACCATGCTCTAAAAAGACTGATAAAAAGGAGGCATTTCACACCAATGTGCACAATTACAGTTAGTTAAAAACAGAGACTCCCCTCTACCTTTTCTACCACTCCTTCCCAGTTCTTCTGTACCGTCTGATCATCACCCAAGTAAACCCCCAGGTACTTTAAGCCTCCCCTCTTCCAGCTTAAACCTCCTGGTAACTGAGGAAGACCTGTCGCCCACCTTTTTAATGATCACAACAATATCATCGGCATATGCAGATAAAATATTTTTTTATTAAAATCAGGTAAAAACAGGCGATTTATGTTAGAACGAACATTGTGCAACATAGGTTCAATGGAAAAAGCATACAGCATACCAGACATAGAGCAACCCTGTCTTATACCCCGAGTTGCTTTAAAAGGTTTACTCAAAACACCATTAATTTTCAGCACGCTCTCAATGTCTTTATACATCACCTTAATCTTGGCAATGAATCCAGGGCTGAGGCCAAACCTTTCTAACACTTTCCACAGATACTGGTGCTCAACCCGATCAAAAGCCTTTTCCTGGTCCAAAGAAACCAGACCTGCATCAAAACGCGCTGAACCAGAGACTTCCAAAAGATCTCGAATTAATGACACATTGTCAACACTGGACCTGCCAGGCACACAGTACGTTTGTGTCCTGTGGATGACCTGGTCCATCACCTTTTTGTATCTTGGCTAGTACTTTAACCGCAGCTTATATTCGCAACATAAAAGCGACACTGGTCTCCAGTTCTTTATTTCTTGGAGGTCTCCTTTTTTGGGCAACAGAGCCAGAACTGCTCTCCTGCAACTCTGAGGCTCTGGTGGGAGCCCATCTATCCCAGGAGCTTTCCCCCATGCATGCTCTGCAGTGCCACATCCACCTCCTCTGCGGTCAAAGGGTCCTCCAACTCCTTATTGCTCTCCTTTGAAACAATAGGTAGACCACTGCAGAAAGATTCAAATGCCAGTTCATCCTCCTCATATTCACTTTTAAACAAGTGAGCATAAAAATCAACAGCCCTCCGCCGGATATCCCTGGCTTCAGTTAGAACCTGCCCTTTATCCGAACGGAGAGCATGGATAAACCTGCTCTGTCCATTTCTTTTTTCCAGACTGAAAAACAACTTTGATGGCGAATCCATCAGCGCAACATTCTGAAAACGTGACCGGACTGTGTTCTAGTGCCCAACAAGTCTGCCAGTACAGCTTTTTTGAATTTGAGGTCTTCATTATACCCTCGATTTCCTGTGGATTCCGCAGAAGCCTGCAGCTCCACTATTTCAATCTCCAGATCTCTCATAGATTTGGTGATGTCACAAGAAACACAGAGAGCGTACTGTTGACAAAGCTGTCGAATCTCCACTTTCCCACAATCCCACCACTGTTTCAAGGATGCAAACTCCCCTTTCCTAGTTCTAAAAACCTTCCAAAAAAATACAAATGTTTCCTTAAAATTCACATCTAAAAGCAAAGCTGTGTTAAAATGCCAGTATGCAGACTTGTGTTTAACATTTGCAATAAACACATTGCATGATACCATTGAGTGATTAGAAAAACCTACAGGTATTATCCTGCACTCTTTCACAGTACTAAAATGATGTTTAAAACAATAAAACCTATCTAATCTGGCCATAGAAAAACTACTCTCTCTACAATGAGCCCAAGTGTATTGTCTTTGTTTATCGTGGATTCCCCTCCATACATCAATTAAATGATTAGTGTTCACAAGCTGCTTCATAGCTTGTTTTGAAGCAGGATGTGGTTCACTGTGGTTCCTATCTATCTGATAATTCTCTGTACAATTGAAATCACCTCCCAAAAAAAAAGAATGTCTTCTATTGTCACTTTCTTTTTCCTTTTCAACTGACTCAGGTATATCTTCCTCCACCCCACCACTGTTGTCATCCACTGTCTGGCTGTTTACATTATTCATCACATTCGACTCTTTCTCTACTATTCTACTGTCACTTGTTGTCACTTTTTCCACTGTCTGGCTGTTTTCATTATCCACCACATTCGGCTTTTTCCCTACTATTTCACTGTCACTTGTCATATTCTCCTTATCCCTTTTCTTTCTCCGACACGGTGTTGGAAGGACCGAACCACCTCTGTTCTCCCCTGTTACCTCGTAGTCGCCACTGGTTGAGGGGGAGCAGCGTCTCTCACTCCTCCCTCCTCTTCTCTACCTGCACTTCTCGCAGCTCTACGCTGCCACACTCCTCCCTCTTCTATACCTGCGCTGCGCACAGCGCTGCGTTCCTCCTGGGGCTGAGATTGTCTGGCCTCTCTCCTCTGACAATCGCGCACTATGTGTCCTTCCTCCCCACACTTGAAACACTTTCCAGAGTTTCCAGAGTTCACAAAAACCACATAATCAAACTCGTCAACTTTTTTCAAGCTCTTCTCTGCTGTTGTTGAGAATCATTAAAACCTGTTGTCTATGTGAGACAACATGCTTTAAAAGCGGAGATTTACATCCCGACGACATTTTCCTTATTAGGGAAATTATCCTCCCATGTCGTGCTAGTTGACTTATTAATAGTTTGTCACTGATGAACGGTGGAATGATGGATATAAAGATCTTTCTGCCTGGTGTGGAGAGAGGCTCCACGCTAAAGAATGCGCCATCAACACTAATCCCTGATTGTACCACCTTGTCCAAACAATCGAGAAAAATCACCACTCCACCGTTCATTTTCGCTGATTTAATGCTTTTATGCCCAACAATTTCCGCCACTGCCAAGCTGCAGTCCTCTACGGACACATTAGGAACAGATATTTTAACACCATGCTTTCTACCGAGTCTGGAAAAATCCATACTGGTGTCTCACGCCAGCCAGTAGCACAACCTGGCCGACTGCCAAACAAACAAAACACTCCCACTAGTGACAAGAGTCATAAAGTGATGTCAAGTAGTCACCCGGCTTCCACAGCAGACATGGGAAGGAGACTAACCTGAGAAGAAAGTACAGCCTTGTACACGATTGTTGCGAATTCACCTCAATGCGCTTTTAAGGGGTTAAACAAGCATGTGCATGGTTCATGTTTACTTTACCAAGAAACATCTTGGAAGAGGGTTAGTATTTTTTCCATAGGCTCGGACAGGTTCACCAGGCTTTTGTCTGCTGTCATAAAACATAGAATGGAGTGGGTCAATGAATTCTTTATCCCCATACAAGTCACACCATATTAGGGCTGGAGAATAGAAGAGAGAGAGAGAGTGGGCACCAGAAAAGCAGCTTAGTGGGTTATTGGACACATAATTCCAGGAATAGCATTAGAACGGATGAAGCAATTGAATACAATGATGGTGAGGGATATCATTTTCACCACTTAAAGTCCCCATGAATGTGTGTGTATGTGATTCCACATATTTATGCGTTTCCTGTAAAAACAGGAAGCTAGCCTCTAACCCTTGCCGGTTAACCCTTTCACTGTGACAATACAGAAGGTTAGCCCTTTACTATCACACAACTGACGGTGATGCTCCATCATTAGCATCATTAGCTCCGTGGATGCTGATGATAGAAGGGAACTCATTTTGTGGAAAAATGGAAAGCTTGCCAATGTTCATGAGGCAGAATTATTACAATAGCCAATAATACATTTTCCCAATGATAAATCCCTATACGGGTGGACATCGCGGGAAACTAAAGTGATGTCAGAATTACAGTTTACAAAAAGCCACTTTCACACAGGCACTGGACTCCTGACCTTAACTACACACTACCCAGGGGGGGGGGGGGTTGTATGTGCGAATGCAAATGTCAGAATTATTCAGACCGAAGTTTACTCTGCCAGCCCACCGTATAGTCTAAATCCACATAATGACAGACTGAGCCCATGTGAGAATACAGCAGACCATTGTACGCATTGATTCACACAGCGAGCGAGTGGGCGTGTTGATTACGTTCCTATCAATCTGGTGCAGCACTAGAAGAATAAAAGCATCCGAGCACGAAGAAGAAGGATAACAGTTTATAGACAGAATGCATGTTACCGCTAAAGCTGCACACAAAAAAAAACATTTTAGTCAATAAACATTTAAACGTTGACGACAGCACTGCTCTCCTGCACCCACCTCCACCATTACATTGTCCTTCGCTGAGGCAGAGGCACAAAGAGGAATGCTATATATACAGCATGCAGTTGCATTATTAACCCGGTCGGAAAAGCCCTGCATATTATACCACTCTGTTACATAAACAACAAAAACACTGTTATTTCCGCAGTGTACTTGTTGCATGGTGCCCTGCCTGCCTGCTCTACCTATAGCAGCCGCTCCTCACCTAAACCAAGCAGAGTATATCTCCACACACATCATGAGCATGCAGCACACTTCTTTAACCTAGTTAAGGGTTAACTAGGCAGAATCTGCATATGGCTCGCCGACAACAAACTATCATTACACATGGGCAAAACAAAGTCCATTCTCTTCGGTTCAAATAACAAACTCAGCAAGACCGACGGCTTCTCGGTTACAGTGGGTGACAATATTGTCACAAGGAAAGATGAAATTACATACGTGGGTTCCATCCTAGAGGCAAATCTTTCCTGTGACAAAATGGCATCCAATGTAATAAAAAAAGTCAACCAACGAACTCGATTCTTGTACCGGATCTCCTCCCTGGTAAACAAGAATACCCTGAAGACTCTGGCAGGAGCACTCATTCAGGGGTACTATGACTATGCTTGCACCTCATGGTACCAAAGCACCTCAAAGGCGCTAAAAACAAAATTACAAACATCTCAAAACAAACTGGTCAGACTACTGCTTGACCTTACTCCTAGAACCCACCTCACCCCTGCCCACTTTGACAACCTAGGATGGCTTAGAGTAGACAACAGAGTACAGCAACTTGCAATGGGCCTGGTCTACAAGATACACTACACGACCAAGGTACCCATGTACATGTCAAAATAATTCCCAAAGGTCAGTGAATACCACGATCACAACACCAAAGGGAGCTCCACAAATCATGTTAAACCCAGATTCGGCTCAAACAAGGGACTAAACACGTTTCGCAATTATGCCACATCAATGTGGAACGCCCTACCCAAAGCTGTAAAGGAATGTAAATCACTACCCACTTTCAAAACCACTCTCAAAGAACACCTACGGGAGACTGCAATTCGAAACAGGCCCGGTAAATGTCCTAACCCAACCCCCTCCAATGTACAGTAAATTACCAAGTATTCTGTCTTTCTCTGGTCTGCATCCCCTTAACAATTGTGTGTATTGAGCTGTACTGTATTGTACCCATTCTGCAATCTGTTAATAAAGTTTTCAATCAATCAATCAAACCCTTTCACGACCACACTACCAAAGGGTTAACCCTTTCACTGTGACTATACAGAAGGCTAACCCTTTCACTACCACACGACATAATGGTTAACCCTTTCACAACCACACGACATAAGGTTAACCCTTTCACTGCAACACGACATAAGGTTAACCCGTTCTGTAGTGTGGTAGTGAAAGGTTAACCTTCTGTAGTGTGGTAGTGAAAGGTTAACCTTCTGTAGTGTGATAGTGAAAGGGTTAACCTTATGTAGTGTGGTAGTGAAAGGTTAACCTTCTGTAGTGTGGTAGTGAAAGGTTAACCGTCTGTAGTGTGGTAGTGAATGGTTAACCTTCTGTAGTGTGGTAGTGAAAGGGTTAACCTGCTGTAGTGTGGTAGTGAAAGGTTAACCTTCTGTAGTGTGGTAGTGACAGGTTAACCGTCTGTAGTGTGGTAGTGAAAGGTTAACCTTCTGTAGTGTGGTAGTGAAAGGGTTAACCGTCTGTAGTGTGGTAGTGAAAGGTTAACCTTCTGCAGTGTGGTAGTGAAAGGGTTAACCGTCTGTAGTGTGGTAGTGAAAGGTTAACCTTCTGTAGTGTGGTAGTGAAAGGGTTAAAGGCTGTACTCTCTTCTCCTTTCAGCTCAGGTTAGTCTCCTCCCCACGTCTGCTATTGAAGATGACTAGCCTACTTCTAGAGAGAGAGAGAGAGAGAGAGAGAGAGAGAGAGAGAGAGAGAGAGAGGGGGGGGGGGAGAGAGAGAGAGAGGGAGAGGGGGGGGAGAGAGAGAGGGGGAGAGGGGGAGAGGGGGAGTGTGGACAAACAGACAGACAGACAGACAGACAGACAGACAGACAGACAGACAGACAGACAGACAGACAGACAGACAGACAGACAGAAAATAGCTCTTTATTTGATCATAAAAAAGTGTTTTCTATACATTGGTAAATATCGGCATCGGCCAGAACAGCAATATTAATATCCGTTATCGGTATCTGCCACAATTTTCACATCGGTGCATCACTACACTGGATATAAAATATATAAGTAATAGTGCTAATTAGATGTATGCACAGAGTTGAAGTAATAATATGTACGGTGATACAGTTATAAAGACACTAATAATAATAATAATAATGCATTTTATTTATAAGGCGCCTTTCAAGACACTCAAGGTCGCCGTACAACAATTTAAAAACAATCACAATCCATTTAAGAAATTAAATCAGACATACGCCTGCCTAAACAGGTGGGTTTTGAGGTGGGTTTTAAATGGGATGATGGAGTCAATGTTCCTGATGTCGGGGGGGAGGGAGTTCCAGAGGCGTGGGGCAGAGCAGCTTCAGGCTCTTGACCCCATGGTGGACAGACGGGCTGGGGGGGGGGGGGAGGGAGTTCCAGAGGCGGGGGGCAGAGCAGCTGAAGGCTCTTGACCCCATGGTGGACAGACGGGCTGGGGGGGGGGGGGGAGGGAGTTCCAGAGGCGGGGGGCAGAGCGGCTGAAGGCTCTTGACCCCATGGTGGACAGACGGACTGGGGGGACGGTCAGGTTGATGGAGGAGGCAGACCTGAGGGACCGTGTGGGAATGTTGATGTGGAGGAGGTCGGACAGGTATGGAGGGGCGAGGTTGTGGATGGCCTTGAATGTATGAAGGGATCTTGTAGTCTATGCTGTGTTTAATGGGAAGCCAGTGTAGTTGGCGTAGGACGAGAGTGATGTGACTGATGACAGGGGTTCTGGTTATTATACGGGCAGCAGCGTTCTGGACCAGTTGGAGCTTATGGAGGAGTTTGTGGGGGAGACCAAAGAGAAGGGAGTTGCAGTAATCTAAGCGGGAAGTGACGAGGGAGTGGACCAGGATTGCGGCGCTGTTGGGGGTGAGTGAAGGGCGGAGGCGGTTGATGTTGCGAAGGTGGAAGTAGGCGGACCGGATGGTGTTATTGATGTGGGAATGGAATGATAGGGTGCTGTCGAGGACGACACCCAGACTCTTGACCTGGGGGGAAGGGGAAACCAAGGAGTTGTCTATGGTGAGGGTGAAACTGGGGTGCTTGTGAGTGTGGACTTGGAGCCAATGAGGATTACCTCTGTTTTATCACTGTTTAGTTTGAGGAAATTTGAAGTGAACCAGGATTTGATTTCCTGTAAACAGGCACAGAGGGAAGAGGGAGGGAGGGTGGAAGTGGTTTTGGAGGAAACATAGAGCTGGGTGTCGTCCGCATAACAGTGGAAATTGATGTTGTATTTACGGAGAATCAGACCAAGTGGGAGGAGGTAGATGATGAAGAGGATAGGGCCAAGGACAGAGCCCTTACACTATGGTAGTAAGTCATACTGGTGTGGAGGAAGTTAGCCGGGGCCAAGGATATACTCAGTTAAATAGACTTGGTTATTATTACAGATGTATTAACTCAACCAGAGTATCGAAATAGAAATGAGTCAAGAGTTATGGCAGGTGACTCCCGGGGGACCAGGCCAGGATGGAGATTAGGTGATTGTGGGTGGGGGGTGGAGCTCCTAGAATCATGTAGAATCACCTTTATACCTGGGTCAGTGTCCAGTCACTAAAGCTAGAGTCCGAGTCGAGTCTTGAGTCCCCAGTGTTCGAGTCTGAGTCCAAGTCCAAGTCACCAAAGAAGAGCCAGAGTCTTGAGTCGACTCGAGAGTCCATTACCCTAGTCAGAGTCCGAGTCCAAGTCATCAAGGTTGAGTCCACTCCACTCTGGCAGTCAAAGAGCTGACCTACAAATAAAAAAAAGGTCTACATTAAACATGATGCGATCACCAATTCAACGTGTGTTTATTTACTTTGTTAAATAATGTTACAGTATTAATATAGCCATCAGTATCTTGTGCCAAATGATTAGGGCCTATTACAAAATAAATACAAATAAATAACTGCATTCATCAATTAACAAGTCCGAGTCCTCGTCTGCACCTTCCGAGTCCGAATGCAGTCGATGCTCGAGTCCAAGTCCAAGTCTGAGTCATCAGTGCTCAAGTCCAAGAGTCGAGTCACGAGTCCTGAAAAATCAGTCCAGGACTCGGACTCGAGTCTGAGTCCTGGTCTCGAGTACTACAACACTGACCTGTGTATAGGGGTGTAGTCAGGTGACCAGGTAGGAACGAGATAGGAGGATGTATGTGGTCGGGGGAGGGACTGGAGAAGGGAGGAGGGGTGACAGGAGGTCAAGGTGAGCTAGGAAGGGGGAAAGAGGGGGAGACACAGATGGGTATTGGACATACACAAATGAAAGGTGGGGGAGGTGTTAAGACGTCACCCACACTGGCCAGCAGTGTAACTAGTAAGAGTAGGTAAGGAATATGTACAGATATAGATATACTAGTATCTACAGATATGTACAAATTATTATATGCAGGTATACAGACAGATGTGGATAGATATATACAGTAAGCATACATATATACAGCATTATTGTACATGCTATCATACAGGGCTATGGGTTATATGCAGGTGTATAAGTAGGTATATAGAAGTAAGCAGAGGTTTGAACACGCTGAAGTAAAAGTAGTGAAAATCCAAAATGGCCATCCACCTCCATGCATTCTGAGGCTTCAGTCACAACGAATGTTCGCTCATCAACCTGCACCTACTTCACCCACACGGCCTGTAAGAAGACGCTCGCCTGACATATCGTCATGTGACTCGAGAGCCGAGGCACGCAATTGGTCGAGTGAGGTGGCGATCAAAAGGCGGCAAGTTCACCTTCCGAGCGGTGTTTTAACATGATGCAGCCGAGACGCCAAGTTTCTTTATTAGTTGTCATACAAAAATACAGAATACTTTTATATGAAATGCTTTTATCTGTTTCTGCTCATGAGAGTGTGCTAGATAAAAATAAAAATAGATAAGTATAAAATAGATAGTCAAAAGTACGTAAACGAGTGTAAACAAAAGTGTTGAATATACATATATCCAATATACAACACAGAGTAGGACAAAAAAAATTAGTAACTGTGTTACAATACAATATACAGTACAATGCAGAAATGGAATGAGGTACAACTTAGGGTAAGGTGCAATGAGGTATGCGTTGTAGTGCAAATCTCTTTACCAATAAATATAAAGTGTGTTAAAGTGTCTAAAGTGGGTAAAGTGGGTGCTACAGTGAGTTGTTTGTTTAAAGTGAGTGTGTACGTGTGGATGTGTGTGCTGTGGGTGTATTTGATGGTTTGTTATTGTTCATTGAGCATCCTGATGGCCTGGGGATAGAAGCTCCTTCTGAGTCTCTCTGTGCTTGCCATGAGACTCCGGTAGCGCTTGCCTGACCGCAGCAGTTCAAAGAAGCAGTTGTTTGGGTGGCTAGAGTCTTTGATTATTCTCTTAGCCTTACCCATGCAACGCTTGTTGTAAATGTCTTGGAGAGCCGGAAGACGCTCGCAAAATGCCGCGAGTGCTCGCTAAGTACGTGACGGGCCGCATGACGTTAAGAGGTTTTAAAGAATGGTTCCCCTGGGCGCTCTAGTAGCACACCATGTATCGTGCTGCGTCGCGAAGCGGCCGTCCCGGGTTCGCTTCCCACTCCCGGTGACTCCCATTTGTCGCATGTCTTCCCCGCCTCTTCTCCCGTTCATCCTCTCCTCGTCTGTCGGTCATGTCTGACGATGAAAAGCAATAAATGCTAAAAAATGTATCCCCTGAAAACGTAAACCAGAGTTATGTGGTTCCTTTTCCTTTGATGTGTCCACTTAAAAACCATCACACAGTTCTCACGCCCCCCTCCTGACACTCATCAGGAAGCTGTCGATAACAAACGGCCGCTGCCCTCAAACCAAGCTCTTTAATTCTCACTCTCTCTGCTCTCCCATGCAGGGGAGATGAAAGAGGGGATGAGTAATGAAGGTATGAATGGAGAAGAGGTGTGTGCGCGTGCACGCGTGTGTGTGTGGAGCTGCTATAGTCACCTCTCTCACGTATAGGGCGCGAGGGGAAGGGTGTGTCAGCAGACGCTCTCATTTCTCAGCGATACGTTGACAGGGGGCCCATTCCCGACGTCAGCCATTGCTGTGGAGCATTCTCCTACGCAGAGAGTTGCACGACGTTCCACTGTCAAACATCTCTTCCCAAACAGGAAGTAAACTAACCGGTGCCATCTTTACTCTCGTTGTTTTCCACGGAGCTAATGGTGCTAATGATTGAGCATCGCCGTCGGTTGTGTGATAGTAAAAGGCTCACCGGCTGTCGTGTGGCAGTGAAAGGGTTAACCTTCTGTCGCATGGCAGTGAAAGGGTTTACCCTCTGTCGCGTGGCAGTGAAAGGGTTAACATATTGAATACATAATATTAGATTATTGTTTCTCCCCCCCATATTTTCTCTTTTATAAATAAGAATTGTTTGATTTGATTTGATTTGAAATCTTTATTTCGAACATGTAAATAAATAAATACAAACAATATAAAATCAAAACAAATCATTGATCAAGAAATGAAATGGAAAAAATATATATAAATAAACAAAAGCTAAACATAACTCAATTTACATTGAAAAGGAGTAGGAAGAAGTATACACTTATTTAATCCTACCCCTTTTCCACTACTCAAATGAGTGTACTAATTTAAAACCTTACAAAACAAATATGTATAACAAAAAAAACGATATATGTGTATTCACTGTATCCATAGAAACGACAATGAACGCAGCAGCCATAAAGGTATGGTTTTGTTACGCAGAAAAGATAGTCCATTTACTTTTCTGATAACTACATCACTGCATAACAGTGTTCAGACAAGCTTCATTTCTGGTTATTAGTGATACTCACTAATGTTCAATGTTTTAGTAAAAGTTATCGCCCCCTTTTCTGTCAAACACATTTTGGTCGTGGATCTCGTGGATTTGGTACAGATCTTGCCTTTCCAGGGCCCCGTTCCTCGTACCTGGATAACTGAGTTAGCCGGATAACTTTAACTGGATAACTGAGTTAGCCGGACTTTCCGGTTCCCCGTACCTGGATTTTCCAAATCACCATGACAACAGATCCAAAAGTTTGAGCCTGGTCGAAAGCAGAGTTTAAGTTCAAGTTAGCCTGAACCATCGCCACGCCCCCGCAAAGAAGTGACAGCCCGTTTCCTGAAATTATTCCCACAGTCTACGATCTGCATTATACCATTCTGAATTACGTTTTTGTGCTCCATTCTTCCAGAGGGGGCTTTTGAAATGTAAAATAGACCCAAAATGCTGATACTAAATTCACTTTGTCCTAAATAATGCACGTTATATATACCGTGGCGCTCGCTCGTGCGATGTACACATTATGTGGTTATTTTAATTGTAACTGGGATTAAGATGTCTGATGAGATGCGCTGTTTGACGGATTTGAGAAATTGAATGAGCCGTTGACGTCACATTAATGAATGAGGATAAAGAGATAAACTTCATTCAAAACAAAGAATATTCTAAACACGGGTCTCTCGTTCATTAATGTATAAACAATGAATTTATCCCATCTGGCACAGTGGTGCAGCGGTAGTGCTCAAGCCTGCCAACCAGCGACCGGGGTTCAAATCCCCATGTTTCCAATATAATTTTTTTGAATATAATATTAATGATTATACGCCAAAGTAGCCTGGTTTTAAGTTAAAATATTATAAATCTACATGCATTGAGGATGTCATTCTTTATATAGCTCTCAACGTGCACCAAATTGAATTATTCCTATATTGCAAAAAAAAGGAAAAGACTAGGGTCTCGAACCCTGGTCGTCTGCGTGATAGTCAAAACAACAACCTGTTAGACCACATTGGAGATAAGTTAAAGATCGACTATACATCAATCAATGGGTAAGAGAGCCGTATCGTAATTCTGTATAACAGTTTAACTAATTATTTTCGCTAGCAAGATCTCATTTGATTATTCAATCCAGCAGGCAAGTTTAAAGAAATATAATCTGATTGATTGAGGTAATGAGGGACTTAAATTAGCCTATAGATAACGCATTTAACTTGTCGGCGAGGCGATTGAGCCGTATTGCAATCTGTCAATAAAGTTTTAAATCAATTAATCAATCAATGCCGTTAGAGAATCAGGATCTCTGCCATCGATACGTGCTGGCTTTTCACCTGAAGCGGCCGCGCGCATTTAGCCTGAGTCGCAAGTCTGGCTTGAGTTAACGAGACTGAATCCACCTTCGAGGAACAGGAAAATCCCGGCTTCAATCATCTCGTTAACTGAATCTGGATAATGACATCTTGATCGACTTAGTTGAACCACGTACGAGGAATGGGGCCCTGGGCAGAGCTGTTTAGCGGGCTGCGGTCAAAC
>NC_140172.1:13705732-13740450 GCF_963971535.1 Notolepis coatsorum | reverse complement strand
GGTACAGATCTTGCTTTCCTGGGCAGAGCTGTTTAGCGGGCTGCGGTCGAACAGGCGTAGAGACTCACTGTTACTCTTTTTTTTTTACTCTGTATTGTATATTGTATATATGTATATTGATTGACTGAACACTTTTTGTTTACGTACTCTTGACTTTTTGTATTTTATACTTTTTATTAGAGGTGGGCATAGATTTTTTTTTTTTATCTAGATTAATCTATCTGCAATCCTGGAGTTAATCTAGATTAATCTAGATTCAAATGGCTAATTTGAAGTCTGCCGAAGGCATTCAAAATATGTGTATTCTACGCAGTGTTGTGCTAGTTACTGAAAAATAGTAACTCAGTTACTTTACTAGTTACTTCATTTCAAAGCAACTCAGTTACTTTACTAGTTACTTACACCCAAAAGTAATGTGTTACTGTGAAAAGTAACTATTTAGTTACTTAAAAAAATATATATATTGCTCCCATTGATGCCCTTACAGATTCTTACAGTCAACAGCTGTTGATCATTTTGACAGTTTCCACTAATCTCTCTCTCCTATGTCTCTTAGCTCTCTGTCTCTCATAAATGTCATAAATGTCACTATGAATTGAAAATGGGGGACCCTGATGTAAACTAGACCAAACTCTTTCTCTGGTCTGCATACCCTTAACAATTGTGTGTATTGAGCCGTACATACCCATTCAGCAATCGGTCAAATAAAGTTTTCATTCATTCATTCATTCTCTCCCTTTCTCCCTCACTCCCCACCCCTTCCTTCCTTCCTCCCTCCCTCCCTCCCTCCCTCCCTCCCTCCCTCCCTCCCTCCCTCCCTCCCTCTCACACAGAGAGAGAGAGAGAGAGAGAGAGAGAGAGAGAAGAGAGAGTGAGAGAGAGACAGAGAGAGAGAGAGAGAGAGAGAGAGAGAGAGAGAGAGAGAGAGAGAGAGAGAGACAGAGAGAGAGAGAGAGAGAGAGCGCTTAGGTTCTAGGTTGAAAATTAAGTGCACGCTAGGTTGAATGAATTGATGAACAATTGATGTCGCCGTTGGAACGTTTCATTATAAGCGTCTTGCAAGTTGCAACGTTGGTTAAGATATGAAAATACTTGCCAGTAAGGATGCATTAGCCATTAGCTAGCTTACTTACAGAGACTTGTGGTGGAGGTTCTAGCTGAACGAGCCCGCCAGCTTGATTTCAGGCAGCAAACGGGTCGGGAAACAAACGTTTTAATCCACACCACACCACAATATGTAAACAAAGGTTTTAACCATCCACAACAGAATACTGCAGTCCAAATGTATTTCCGATGCTTGATTCTTCTCTCAGACGGACGCAATAGACTCTTGAAACAATTATGTTTATTGGCGACGCGAGTGTAGTGTGTAAACAACGTGTCTCCGCACACATGAGTTCTACGCACACACAGAGTAATTCGACCAGGTATACATCAGCTAATGTAATTGGCTCCCAGACCCCAATTTTGAGAATAGATTAACGGCGTAAATGTCTTTAACACGCGATAATAGTCCGGCGTTAACCTAGCCCGGTAAATGGTTAACGGCCCGGCTTACTTTTTATCTATTTTTATCTAGCACACTCTCAGGAGGAGCGCATACAGAAAAAAGAATTTCATGGAAAAGTATTCTGTATTTTACTATGACAACTATTAAAGAAACTTGAAACTTGAACTTGAAACAGCTCTGCCTATAGGAGTGTGACCGCGCGTGGAGGCGACCTACAAGCCCCCGCCCACAATCACCTAATCTCCACTCCTGTCACTCAAACGTGACGCGGACCCGTGGCCTCCTGCCGCCGCACACCGCGCCCCCATCACAAGTCATTAGCAACCGGTACATATCCCGCGCCAGACGGCCTCATCGCTCTGCCTCGTCCCCCCCCCCCCCCGGTAAACCCCTCTTATTAATAAATGCATGCATGTAATGTGTCATGGTGAGCGCGCGGCGCCTTATGTAATGCTGCGCGGTGTCGGCCTGCTGTACCTGGCGCTGCGACACCATCGACGACATGTGCTGTGGTCTGTCCCCTGCTCTCCCTCCACGGTCACACACACACACACACACACACACACACACACACACACACACATGTGTGTGTCTGGGTACAGGGTGGGTGTTGGGCGTCCTTCTTTTTCAGGAGCTTCACATTTGAATGATTTAGAGGGTCGCTGCAGCAGTAATGCAGCAGCGTGAATATTATGGCGGGATTACTGCAGCTACTAGGCAGATTTCTACAGCATCCTGTGTAGATTATAATATTCAGGCAGCCACGGTCAGTCAGTAGACATGTATGACACCATGACCCCTGCTGTCTAAATGGGGGACTGCAATCATTCACACACACACACACGCACGCACGCACGCACGCACGCACGCGCGCACACACACACACACACACACACTGGAATATTCCTTTTATAGATAGGTTTCATTCCAATAGGAAATCCAACATTTATACTTTCTCTAACTAAACAAAACAAAAATGTTGGCCTATTTCTGACAAATCCTTATTCATTAAATCTAATACTTATTTGAATACTAAAAACAAGCAAGTGTAGACTATGAATATGATACTCCATTTAAAACGAATGGAAACATTTTATACAAAACCCTCTGAGACCACCATAGACCCAGTTAACCCAGTTAACCTAGTTAACCCTCTGAGACCACCATATAGATAGCAGGTCAACAGTAGATGATCTTTAGGAGGAGATAGCAGGTCAACAGTAGATATTTAGGGGGAGATAGCAGGTCAACAGTAGATCTTTAGGAGGAGATAGCAGGTCAACAGTAGATCTTTAGGGGGAGATAACAGGTCAACAGTAGATGATATTTAGGAGGAGATAACAGGTCAACAGTAGATCTTTAGGGGGAGATAGCAGGTCAACAGTAGATGATCTTTAGGAGGAGATAGCAGGTCAACAGTAGATCTTTAGGGGGAGATAGCAGGTCAACAGTAGATGATCTTTAGGAGGAGATAGCAGGTCAACAGTAGATCTTTAGGGGGAGATAGCAGGTCAACAGTAGATCTTTAGGGGGAGATAGCAGGTCAACAGTAGATCTTTAGGAGGAGATAACAGGTCAACAGTAGATCTTTAGGGGGAGATAGCAGGTCAACAGTAGATCTTTAGGGGGAGATAGCAGGTCAACAGTAGATCTTTAGGAGGAGATAGCAGGTCAACAATAGATATTTAGGGGGAGATAACAGGTCAACAGTAGATCTTTAGAGGGAGATAGCAGGTCAACAGTAGATCTTTAGGGGGAGATAGCAGGTCAACAGTAGATCTTTAGGAGGAGATAACAGGTCAACAGTAGATCTTTAGGGGGAGATAGCAGGTCAACAGTAGATCTTTAGGGGGAGATAGCAGGTCAACAGTAGATCTTTAGGAGGAGATAGCAGGTCAACAATAGATATTTAGGGGGAGATAACAGGTCAACAGTAGATCTTTAGGGGGAGATAGCAGGTCAACAGTAGATGATCTTTAGGGGGAGATAGCAGGTCAACAGTAGATCTTTAGGGGGAGATAGCAGGTCAACAGTAGATCTTTAGGGGGAGATAGCAGGTCAACAGTAGATATTTAGGGGGAGATAGCAGGTCAACAGTAGATCTTTAGGGGGAGATAGCAGGTCAACAGTAGATATTTAGGGGGAGATAACAGGTCAACAGTAGATATTTAGGGGGAGATAGCAGGTCAACAGTAGATCTTTAGGGGGAGATAGCAGGTCAACAGTAGATCTTTAGGGGGAGATAGCAGGTCAACAGTAGATCTTTAGGAGGAGATAGCAGGTCAACAGTAGATCTTTAGGAGGAGATAGCAGGTCAACAGTAGATGATCTTTAGGAGGAGATAGCAGGTCAACAGTAGATCTTTAGGGGGAGATAGCAGGTCAACAGTAGATGATCTTTAGGAGGAGATAGCAGGTCAACAGTAGATCTTTAGGGGGAGATAGCAGGTCAACAGTAGATGATCTTTAGGAGGAGATAGCAGGTCAACAGTAGATGATCTTTAGGGGGAGATAGCAGGTCAACAGTAGATGATCTTTAGGGGGAGATAGCAGGTCAACAGTAGATATTTAGGGGGAGATAGCAGGTCAACAGTAGATCTTTAGGAGGAGATAGCAGGTCAACAGTAGATCTTTAGGAGGAGATAGCAGGTCAACAGTAGATATTTAGGGGGAGATAGCAGGTCAACAGTAGATATTTAGGGGGAGATAGCAGGTCAACAGTAGATCTTTAGGGGGAGATAGCAGGTCAACAGTAGATCTTTAGGGGGAGATAACAGGTCAACAGTAGATCTTTAGGAGGAGATAGCAGGTCAACAGTAGATATTTAGGGGGAGATAGCAGGTCAACAGTAGATATTTAGGGGGAGATAGCAGGTCAACAGTAGATATTTAGGGGGAGATAGCAGGTCAACAGTAGATCTTTAGGGGGAGATAGCAGGTCAACAGTAGATATTTAGGCGGAGATAGCAGGTCAACAGTAGATATTTAGGGGGAGATAGCAGGTCAACAGTAGATCTTTAGGGGGAGATAGCAGGTCAACAGTAGATATTTAGGCGGAGATAGCAGGTCAACAGTAGATATTTAGGGGGAGATAGCAGGTCAACAGTAGATATTTAGGAGGAGATAGCAGGTCAACAATAGATCTTTAGGAGGAGATAGCAGGTCAACAGTAGATCTTTAGGAGGAGATAGCAGGTCAACAGTAGATCTTTAGGAGGAGATAGCAGGTCAACAATAGATCTTTAGGGGAAGATAGCAGGTCAACAGTAGATCTTTAGGGGGAGATAGCAGGTCAACAATAGATCTTTAGGGGGAGATAGCAGGTCAACAGTAGATCTTTAGGGGGAGATAGCAGGTCAACAATAGATCTTTAGGGGAAGATAGCAGGTCAACAGTAGATCTTTAGGGGGAGATAGCAGGTCAACAGTAGATCTTTAGGACGAGACAGCAGGTCAACAGTAGATATTTAGGCGGAGATAACAGGTCAACAGTAGATGCCACAAATAAGTGGTTTACTTTACATCATTTGAAAGCTGGGAATGTGAAAATTATTCATCAGTTTTCATTCATTCAGTTTTTCTAGTCATAAATCTGTAATAAACGTTGTGCTTTAGGTTTGTATACTTGTATGTAACGATTGGGGGTGATGATGAAGGTGAGAACACAGTATGCAGACAAGGAAAAAGGAACGGAGGCAGAGACGGAGGGTGATGCTTAGAGAAGGGATATTTACTAACTCACAACCAAACTACAAAACAAAAGATAGGCACAGCCGGGCTGGTTCTGGGACAAACACAGACTGATAACGAAAAACAAAGAGCACCAAACATTGCTAACATAACATACTGAGGAAACAAACTCACTTGACAGGACAACAAACTCACTTGACAGGACATAGGCACACATGCACGATACGGGAACAACGCAGGGACAATGACGCCACAACAATCCAAACAACCACAAGCAATAAATACTGACACTAATTAACACTGATTAATAATGGAAAACAGCTGGGGGAAGAAGGCACTAGAACTAATACAATAATCACCAATACCGGAACAAGGACTAGGCTAATACAAAACACAGAATCAGAATGCCAACACAGAGAACAACCTAAACAGACAACACTTGTAACATAGACACTAATTGCCACAACAGTATGTTATTAATATAACCAAGCAGGGTCAATGTTGACTGCATCATCTGCAGGTGACCGCTAGATGGCGGCATGACACCACTGTCCACTCTCTGTCTGGGGCATTGATTCTCCCAGACTTGAGCTGGTCTGGGAGTGTAACACTTGTATACTCAATTACATTTCAGATAAAAAAAACATACTTTTTACTCCTTACATTTAAAATGCAGACCTATAAGTGCAAAGTACAAATCTTGCAGGTCCAACCATTTTAATTAGTATATTTGTTTCTCTGGCCAAACTAACGTTAACATTATTAATCCGGCTGCCGCACTTTATTTAAAAACAGCCAATCAAATCCCCATCAATGGAAAATGAACCCGCCCATACCCATGCTGATTGGTCCTTGTGCAAGACTAGAAAGCGGGGATCTTTGATTAAACACCTGCTATCAGAAGAATAGACAGTCATAAAAAAGGTTTTTACTTTAACTTTTTAGTACTTAAGTACATTTAAAAGTAGAAACTTTTTTACTTTTACTCAAGTGTGTTTTTAGCCAGATACTCTGACTTTTACTTGAGTAAGATTTTGAGACAGTACCCATACTTTCACTTGAGTATAATTTCTGCATACTTTTTACACCCCTGGCTTTGGTTAGGTACCCATTCAAATGTTGACATTTTAGAGTGGATAAGGTCTTAGAACATTATGATGGTAGTGTATGATGGCCATTCCAATGCTCAATTATGTCTCATAAGTTGTTGCAGCAATTTTTGGGTTGATTTGAGAGCTGGTGCAGAATTAAAGATTTTTTTACCATTTGAGAATTGATAAACATGGTCAAGAATCCCTCCAAAATACCACATTAACACTTTGGATGCCCAACCCGAGTTTTCTCGGGTTTACCCCCCGCGGGTTGAATGCCCATAACGTTTTTTTTTTATTAGCGATCTGAATGAATATTTC
Organism: Notolepis coatsorum; assembly: GCF_963971535.1. Taxonomy (NCBI): domain Eukaryota; kingdom Metazoa; phylum Chordata; class Actinopteri; order Aulopiformes; family Paralepididae; genus Notolepis; species Notolepis coatsorum. The sequence continues at coordinate 13,733,842 of NC_140172.1, read as the reverse complement.
ATCAACCGAGTCTACCGTTGGAAAATCAGCCACCCCAGGCGCTCAGATGTGAAAAAAGCGCCCCCTATCGTCTCCCAGATGGTAATTCACCCTTTTGGTTTGGACTCAGTGAAAATGAATGAGAAAAAAAGACCCGGACTCCACATTTTACTTCTCACTCATGTAACCGGGGTCGATCAGCTTCATGCTGGACCCTCAGAGCAGCGGGGATTATGTGTTTTCACTGGTGGATCAATAAAAGGATAGATTTTTTCGAATGGCGATCAGGAATTGGAATAATCCATTTGGATACCATCTGATCTCAGGTAAGGAATCTATGTTACCAGTCTTAGGATAATCAGACCAGTTTTCACGGAGATATGCGCTTTTTCTTTTTTTTGTGATATGGCTGTTTGACTCTAAGAGCGATCAGGAACTGAGAGAATCGATTTTCAGTGCGCGGCACTAGCGTGCACACGTACACATATACTATCGATACTCTAGCGTTTATTTGAAAACGATTCATAAATAGGCCGACAAATGACAACGTTCTAGAATATTACAGTACAGGGCGATTATCATGGAAGCCTCTTTTTTTTCGTGAAAACGAGGATTTTTATAAATGCTATGAAACGGAAATTAACCGATAAAAAAACAATCTGCTTCGACAATGTTGACTGGAAATAGGTCATTAATAATGCGACGGGCAGATTAGACACATAGCCATAATTGAAAACATAGATTAGGCGATATAAATGCTAACATTGAAGTGGATGTGGGCATTCAAGCACTAAATGTGCGCCCCCTGCTGGGCATTCAAAGTGTTAAGACACACCAAGACATTGAGGAACAACATGGAAAATGCATACCTACTGTGATTTGGTATCAAAAACGTTTTGGAGATTTCTGTTCGAATTGCATTTTTTCCTGCGACTGGATGGCAAGCACTTTTATTTTGGAAATTGAACAGACAGCCCCCCCCCCCCCCCCCCCCCCCCGGTCCATAAACCTAGGAAAGACATACATTCCCTGAATGCCCCAGGTCTCTAGTTTGTGGTTGTAAAGTTTCATGAGGCTGTGATTATCCTAGAGGTCACAGTAGGTCATTTTTATACAGTAAGGTCAAACTTCAAGAAATGGTCTCATTACAAGGAAAGGGCACTATGGGGACTAACATCATCACACACATGAATACAATTGGTATTATTCATGTGTATCCAAGTGTCTCAGATTTCGACCCCAATACGCACAAATAATCAAATACTGTACATAATTATACATAATTAGAATAAGCAAAGTAGTACTGCATGGTTCTAGCCCAAATGTGGTTGGGATTCGCAAGTGGGAATGTCTTTAACCCTTTCACGACCACACTACAGAAGGTTAACCCCTTCACTACCCCACTACGGACGGTTCTGTAGTGTGGTAGTGAAGGGGTTAACCTTCTGTAGTTTGGTCGTGAAAGGGTTAACCATTTGTCGTGTGGGACAAATTGGGGGACCCTGCTGTTTTCTCATAAATCGATCAATACAGACTGTATTAATTAATGTTGTGTTTCTTTTTCAAATGTAGCCAAGAGTAAAGACCCTAACCCTATCAAAACAGCAGTCAAAGTGTATATTTTCAGCCCTACGTTTGTTTACCGCTAAGAATTTCTCAGAATAATGTGAATTCTATCGCTCTTTTATCGGAAAAACTGCCATTGGAAAGATGTATGATTTGGCCATAATAAGGTAATTTATAGTTCAGTATTCAATTTTCAATGTATAATTAAAATGGATTATAATTCATGGCGGTTAGGTGGCCGAGCGGAGATTGCGTTCGTCACCAGCCCCGGAGCTGAGCTGGATTTGCCTGTTCGAATCCAGCTCACAGCTCCGGGGTTGTCACCAGCTTGGCTGGCCGTCTGCACTGATACAATTGGCTGTATCAGAGGGTGGGAGAAGCTGGCGGGGTGGGTCCGGGTCGTTGTAAACAGCGACTCCTACAGTTCGGTCGGGGCGCCTGCTAAGCGCGGATTGGACGTGAGGGGGATAGTGTGGTCCTCCCACACGCTACGCCCTCTCAATGAGAATCCGCGCTGCCAGGTGAAAAGAAGCTGTGATTGGCTGGACGTGTGTCGGAGGAAGCACGTGGTAGCCTCCACTCTCCCAGATGATCTGACTGTGGGGGGTAAGTGCGCAGCGACCAGGAAGGGACTGGGAATTGGCATACGACTAACATTGGGATGGGAGAAAATCGGAGGAAAATGGAGGGGGGAAAAGACAAAAAAAAAAAAAAAAAATTGATTATAATTCAGTACTGTATCTACAAATCCTTCTGTTTAATCATCTTCCCTTTATTCATCTGCTTAGATTTCTTGTACACTTGATCTCAAGAAGGTGCTGAATGAGCTCAGTGAGCGAAATCCCTCCGACCTCAATGTTAGCATGGTGTTATTCACCGTCAAATATGCCAAGAAAAACTATGATTTATATTCTCCTCTGTTTCATCACAGTTTACTCAAGCATAGTAACATACACAATATTTTTGACACTGCGAATACATTCCCTGAGGTCCATAGATGTTCCTATATACGTGCAAATTTACCTTGTAGAAGTGAAGCAATCTTCCATTTACTTGGGCATATACTTTCAAGCGGATTTTCAGAAAATAGTTTCAAGTTTCAAGTTCAAGTTTCTTTAATAGTTGTCATACAGAAGTACAGAATACTTTCATACAAAATGCTTCTTACTGTTACGCTCCAGAGACTGTGCTAGACAAGATAGTATCAAATAACATAGTATAGCATGTAATTTAGAAGTAGAAAATGAGGTCACAGTGTTCAGTATAGACATATGTACAATGTTCGATGCAGAATAGACGTAACTGAGTTACCATATAATATACAATACTATGCAGTGTACTAATGTACAATACTATATAGTGCAAAGCAGAAATGGGATGAGGTACAATTTAGGTACAATTTACAGTAAGGTGTACGAGTTGTAGTGCAATCCTTCATCAATAAATATAAAGTGTGGGGAGTGGGTGCTACAGTGTGTTTGTTTAAAGTGAGTGTGTGCTATAAAGTGTGTGGAGTGGGTGCTACAGTGTGTTTGTTTAAAGTGAGTGTGTGCGTGTGGATGTGTGTGCTATGTGCGTTTGATGGTTGTTGTTGTGTAGTGTTCATTGTTCGTTTAGCAGCCTGATGGCCTGGGGATAGAAGCTTCTTCTGAGTCTTTCTGTGCTCGCCTTGAGACTCCGGTATCGCTTGCCTGACCGCAGCAGTTCAAAGAGGCAGTTGTTCTAATAGGGCTAGAGCTTAACGGGAATGGACTTAAAGACGAGAAATAGAAAACGTGATCCATCCACAACCAGACTTTCCATCATCCCCAATGGGAGGAACAAAAAAAAAGTCATGATATTGAAGTAACACATAGACTATAGGCCACATGTGAGTAAGAGCAGCTGAAATGTGTGTAGCTCAGTCCCGCCTCACTCGTCGCAGTCCTTCAAAATCAAGCCCTTATTGCACATGACGCGACGCGGCACGGATGTTACGCTCCACCGCGGGATCTCGCGGGATAAAGCAACAGGGCAGGTGCTCTGGCACGGTATTGTCCTTGCCCCTGCTGGAAGTCTACGGTGGCATCGAGAGTTACGCTTCCCGGAGCAGGTTGAATAGATGTAATCGGACACGAGGGATGATGAAGAAGAGGGGGGGGGGGTATATGAGAAAAGAAGGATAGGGGGTTGGGGGGGGGGGGGCTTGGGACACCTCTCTGCATGATAAAAAGGTCTCCCCCCGTCCTCGGAATTCACTGCACGGAACGCCAGATATTACCTCCCTCGTCGGCCCTCATTAGTATGCACTCTAACCGGAGACACAGAAGAAGGAGAGGAGGCTGCCCCAAGTCACACGAGTGAACCATGATGTTTTTATTTCATCTCACACATTACTCACCCCACCACCACATGCAAATGTGTCCCAATGAACTGTTGAACAGTAATCCAGAAGTATTTTATTGCACTGTAAAAAAAAAAAAATTTTATCTATTCTACTATTTTATAGCACTGCACTATTGCACTATTTTACTCTGTCTATTCTATCTTACTCTTTTTATTATTGTCTATTTAAAACTGAATCAAACCATAAACAAGGTGGCCTGTTGGGATGTTGGATCCTAATGTGAAAAACTGTGATTTCATATATCTGCACTTGATGTGCTCATTTTATGCCTCTGTTGTGAAGCACTTTGAGCTGCAGTTTTTGTATGAAAGATGCTCTACAAATAAAGTTTATTATTATTATTTTTTTTTAATTATTATTATTAAATGCACATTTAGAAAAGCGGGGGGGGGGGGGGGGGGCTACCTCTCTCTGCGGCACACCCGATACGTCCTCAGCAATTATTCATCTGAAGCCGGTCCCAAAGAGGTGAGATTAGAGCTCGTTTCCGAGGAGGCGGCGAGCCCCCGGAGGTCATCCGAAGGTGAGTCACAGAGACGGGGGGGGGGGGGGGGTGATACAAACCAAAGCGTTTGTATCACTTTACTGTGGGACTGGCACGCTGGCATTGTGTGGAGGTTATCGTGGAGCGGTGTCGCGCACACAGAGGGTTATCTGCAGGACAGGTTCATTCCCTCGTTGCATTCGCTTCACCGTTCCATGTTGTTCTCTCGCACAAAGAGGGCCGAGCCTTCAGAGACATCGCTGTGAGATAAGGGTTCAGCGGAAAGAAGAAAACGCTCGAAGATGAGGGTTTATCAATGAGGGTTTATCAACCAGGCTGATTTCAGGGGATTGATTATGCATGGTAATTACTGGGACTTAGGGTAGGGGGTGGGGGGTGGGGGGTGGAGTGTGTGTGTGTGTGTGTGTGTGTGGGGGGGGATCATTGATCATTGGAGTCAGTTCAGAGGTCGAGCTGAAGGGTAGTTCTCGCTTGAGGTGTGAGTGCTATCCTCAGAGGGAGGCCGGTGACAGAGACGCAGGCGACCGGAACGATTGAAGAGAACAATGGTAGTTTTTCCATTTAATTTCAAACCTTTATTTCAACTCGTAAGACTGAGGTTACCCTCATTTACAGCAACAACGAGCTTACAAAACAAGACACAGTTATCAGCAGATTCACACATAAATAGTATGGGGGGTAACGATTCGACCTCATGAACGATTCGATTCGATTACGATTCTTCAGGCAACGATTCAATGCATCATGAAATCTCTTCATTTGACCACGATTCGATTCGATACATTTTCGATTCATTTTCGATTCATTTTCTATCAGTTAATTCCCCAAAAGGTTTTGAATACACAAATGTGGCTGGGGGAACAGATTCACTCAGCATGAATGGATGAATGGGTCAATAAAAACAATACACACACAAAAAATAACATACATTTTTTTGAATTTTTTTTATTTCAATTAATATCGATTATAATCAATTCTAACATATTCAAATCGATGCATCGAATCGAACACATTAGAATCGATGCATTTCGATTACATTTACATTTACATTTAGTCATTTAGCTGACGCTTTTATCCAAAGCGACTTACAAGTTCTGTACGACAAGACAGCAAGAAGGGTACAACTCTATCAGCTCAGTAACAATGTTCATCAAGTGTTGCGTGTTACAGTGTAGGTTAGTTTATTAGGACAAGTGCATGACAGTAAGGTTAGTCAGGGTTAGATTTTTTTTTTTTTTTTTTTTTTTTTTTTATCATTTCAGATAATGGTTGAAGAAGTGAGTCTTTAGTCGACGGCGAAAGATTGGACGGGATTCGGCTGTCCTAACTGGGATGGGTAGTTCATTCCACCATTGTGGGGCAAGGACTGAGAATAGGCGGCTTCTCTTTGATGACCCTCCGGGAGCTTGGATAGGAGTAGGTCTGAGGCGGCCAGAAGATGCAGAGCGTAGGGGTCTTGAGGGTGTGTAGTTAGAGACCATTGACCGGAGGTAGGCGGGAGCGGTTCCCTTTGCTGCACGGTATGCTAGGTCGAGGGCCTTGAAGCGGATACGTGCAGCAATGGGGAGCCAGTGCAGGTCCCTAAGAAGTGGGGTGACATGGGCCGACTTCGGTAGGTTTGATATCAGGCGGGCCGCTGCGTTTTGAATGAGTTGAAGAGGCTTGGTGGCAGTGGCCGGGAGGCCAGCTAGCAGTGCGTTGCAGTAGTCGAGGCGGGAGATGACTGTTGATTGGATGAGGAGTTGGGTGGCTTCTTTTGTCAGGAAGGGGCGTATCCTTCTGACGTTGCTCAGGAGGAATCTGCAGGTTCTGGTTGTCGCTGCGATGTGAGCAGAGAAGTTCAACTGGTCGTCGAGGACAACACCAAGGTTCTTGGCGGTCGGGGACGCGGTCACAGCTGCATTCTCGACTGTGATGGAGAGGTCGGTCAGGGGGGAGGATTTGGCCGGCAGGTGGAGCAATTCTGTTTTGCTTAGGTTCAGTTTGAGGTGGTTGGTCGTCATCCAGGCGGAGATGTCGGACAGACAGGCCGAGATCCGCTCAGAGACGTGGATATCTGAGGGAGGGAAGGAGAGGAAGAGTTGAGTATCATCGGCATAACAATGATATGAGAAGCCATGAGACGTGATAATGTTACCCAGTGATTTAGTGTAGAGGGAGAAGAGAAGGGGTCCTAGGACCGAGCCCTGGGGGACACCCGTCCGGAGGGGGCGGGTGGCCGACAGAGTCCCTCTCCATGACACTTGGTAGGAGCGGTCGTTGAGGTATGATGTCAGCCATGTCAGCGCAGATCCAGCCACTCCCATTCCTGCGAAGGCCGCGAGGAGGATCTGATGGTTGACTGTGTCGAAGGCTGCAGATAGATCTAGGAGAATCAGGACAGAGGAGAGGCCTTTCGCTTTTGCTAAGTGAAGTGCCTCTGTGACCGCAATGAGGGCGATTAATCGATGCATCGCTACACCCCTAATAAATAGGGACAACAAATACGAATAAACGATAAAGATCAACAGTTACAAGTCGACACACACAGCAGTAGGAGATCATATTTTTAAATACAGCAAGAGAAGGAAGAACCTCCACAATGATAGTTATGCCTTTCCACCAGAGAAGGCCATCCAACCTTTTCATAAAGGATACAGAGTGGTGGATATCATATCTGTCACCAGTAATAAATCTAAAGGGCAGAATGATAGGTCCACAGAGGTTCAAGAGTTGAAGTCACAGCATGCCTATAAATCACCTATAGTCCAAAATTGATAAGAAAACAGCTTCAACAATCCTCTTTCTACTGATCACAGGAAAGCTGGATCTATTTCTGTACAGGAAGCCAATTTTCTGCCGCAGCTTGGAAGCAAGAATATCCACATGGAACTTAAATGGTCATTTCTAACTGAGCCACAAGCCAAGATGAACATGTACCTTATACACCCCATGCTCAATACTCACCACGTCTGAAATTGCCACGCTAACCTGTGCACTGACCTTTAAAGCTGCTTCATTGCTGTAGTCCGGCACAAGAAGAGGAGGCCGAACTAGCTCCCTTTAGAGTGGTTTATGGACGAGTGACACAGCCTTATTAAAGGTTACACAGGCCCACAGGTCATCATATGAGTTTTGAGCATCCACCCGATAATGCACCTTTGTAGATACCTTAGAATAAATATATAAAACTGTCTTTCAAATATTTAAGACCCCTATGTGGTCCAAACATATAGACGGTTTATTTATTTATTTTTTACTTATTGACATTCTGATGACTATACTCACTTTTTGATAACTCACAAACTGTTATTGTTAACAATTTAAAAATGTTCCAATGCATGGGCTTTAAAGCGTTTTCATGGTTCTTTGCTGTCGGCGCTCGCGCAAACTCTGTGAATGTCAGGTCGTTTCATTCTTCTTGCAGTCAGAGCGGCTGAAAGAACGGAGTGCACATTCTGTCACCGAAGCAACAGCAATCATTGCAACGTGGTCTGTGCTGTGGTTTAAAAAAAATCGATATGCAATCGCCCAATATCACTTTGTGGACCATGCTGTCCACGCTGACCGCAAGCATGAAACAGGTTTTAGATGATATGTCCTGTGCTATCTCAACAGAGCCACGACGTGAGCAGCTTGAAGCCATCTGTAACAGTTTTGTTCTGTCTGTATGTATGTCTGTCCTCACAAATCAGAGCTGAGGATTTCACTGTAGCGGAGGTATCGTGAGTAATATCCACACAGTCACGATGGACTTCAAGTGTTGTGAAGTGACTGTGGCACGTAGCGGTACTGCAAGTTGAACTCACTCCCCCTTCAGAGGCACATAGACACGTTACCAAGCAGTGAATTCACTAATTGGTATAGCGGTCTGTGATGTCAGCCGCGGTGCGGGCGTCCCGGGTTTGAATCTCCCTCAAGGCATCAAGTTCAACACACAACGCAGAGATGGCAATACGAGACCGGTTACACTCACACGCTGAGCCGATTATTTCACTGATGAAGCCACCTAGCTCAGCCATTACAATAATTTATTAAATTCATGGAAATAAATGGGATAAAAATGTATCTGACAATTGTTTTGTCACCAAGAAACCAAGATATAATATTATTCACCACCAACACACAGGAACATGTGTCACATCCCTGTTGATGAAGTGGATGAACGTTACAGCGCTAACTGCGATTAGCATTACTGAAATCAGTGAATGTGTGAGGTTTTGCCCGCTGCTCACCACCTTTCTCTGTTTCTTTAGCCTACTGTTAGAAATTCCCTTCTCACTCACTCTCTCTAGCCCCCACCCTCTCGTTCTTTACTCTCGTTTACTCTCAGTGGCCACACCTGGACTATTATCAATTACCTCTCGCACCTGTGGTGGCAGGCTAATTAGTTCCCCTGTGGGCTTTAAATACCAGGGCTCTTCCCCTCGTTTCGGGGTGGGGTCGTGTTGTATACTTGCCGAGTCATATTCTCTAAACATCTAGACTCTTTCGGGAGATCCTCTGTCTGCCTATGCTGTGTTATCTCCGGCGTGAGACGAGGTGCAAGCTTTGGCCACCTGTCGCCGTTTGCCTGGAGGGAGACATTGTACTGCGCTCTCTAATCCTCTACGGGAGGTATTCCAGTGTTCCACTCCAGACCAGCGCGCCAGATGCGCTCAAGCCTTCGTCTGCTGTCGCCGTAGCCTGTGGAGGAGACTGTTCTGCGCTCCCTGTAACTTCCACGGGAGGCACCCCAGCGTTCCACTGCAGACCCCAGCGCAGCTGTTCGTCCTGACGCACATCCAGACCAGCGCGCCAGATGCGCTCAAGCCTTCGTCTGCTGTCGCCGTAGCCTGTGGAGGAGACTGTTCTGCGCTCCCTGTAACTTCCACGGGAGGCACCCCAGCGTTCCACTGCAGACCCCAGCGCAGCTGTTCGTCCTGACGCACATCTAGACCAACGCGCATCTTCCGGACCCTCGGGCTTGGCACGCTCTCCAGTCACCAGCGCGCAACGCGCATCTGCAAGGGCTTGGCACGCTCTCCAGTCACCAGCGCGCAACGCGCATCTTCAAGGGCTTGGCACGCTCTCCAGTCTCCAGCGCGCAACGCGCATCTTCAAGGGCTTGGCACGCTCTCCAGTCTCCAGCGCGCAACGCGCATCTTCAAGGGCTTGGCACGCTCTCCAGTCTCCAGCGCGCAACGCGCATCTTCCAAGGATCCTCGTGCTTGGCACACTCCTCCTCGCAGACGCACCCCGAGGCGTCTCACTGTTCCGACGCGCACACCAAGGTGTGGCGCGCACTCTGTTCCTCGGCTCCGACAGCGGCTACCCGGTGGACGACACCCTCGCCACCGCCACTGTTCCGACGCGCACACCAAGGTGTGGCGCGCACTCTGTTCCTCGGCTCCGACAGCGGCTACCCGGTGGACGACACCCTCGCCACCGCCACTGTTCCGACGCGCACACCAAGGTGTGGCGCGTACTCTGTTCCTCGGCTCCGACAGCGGCTACCCGGTGGACGACACCCTCGCCACCGCCACTGTTCCAGCACTCTGTTCCTCGGCTCCGACAGCGGCTACCCGGTGGACGACACCCTCGCCACCGCCACTGTTCCAGCACTCTGTTCCTCGGCTCGGACAGCCAGCCACCCGGTGGCGATGCCCTCGCCCCGCTGCTGTCCCTTACCATTACGCATACGCCTGGGTGAGTTTTGATTGTGATGTCACTCACCCAGCGTAGTGCCCTTGCCCCCGTTCCCGCTGCTGTCCCTGTACCTTTACGCATACGCCTGAGTGAGTTTTGATTGTGATGTCACTCACTCAGCGTAATGCCTCTTGCCCCCGTTCCCGCTGCTGTCCCTGTACCTTTACGCATACGCCTGGGTGAGTTTTGATTGTGATGTCACTCACTCAGCGTAATGCCTCTTGCCCCCGTTCCCGCTGCTGTCCCTGTACCTTTACGCATACGCCTGGGTGAGTTTTGATTGTGATGTCACTCACTCAGCGTAATGCCCCTTGCCCTCGTCCCGCTGCTGTTCCTGCACCATTACGCATACGCCTGGGTGAGTTTTGATTGTGATGTCACTCACCCAGCGTATTGCCTCCTTTAGTTCTCACTTAGTTATTAGTTTGGACATTTCATCTCCCACTCTGTTTTGTTCTCTCGTGGATATTATTTTGGACATTTCATCTCCCACTGTGTGTTTGTTCACACGAAGATAGTATTTACTTTGTTACTTTGTTATTTGGACTGTTCTGCATCTGCTCTGTTTGTTCCCTTTGAATATTAACCCTCTCCTCTGTTCTGCAGAGCGGCCCAGATGTTTTCCCACCAGTCCCTAGTTCTCCTAGTCCCTAGTCCTCTATCCCTAGCTCTCCTAGTCCCTAGTCCTCTCTCCCTAGTTCTCCTTGTCCCTGGTTTACCTAGTCTCTAGTTCCTCTGTCCCAAGGCGTTCCCTTAACCTTCCCTTAGGCGTTCCCTTACTTTCCCATTGTGTTCCCTTTTCCTGCCCGCCTCTTAAAGGCACTTTACCTTCCCCTCTTGTGTTATTCCAGTGTTTTGTGTTTTCTCCCTTAAAGGGACAGTGCCCTTTTTCCCTGTTCACAATAAATATCTGTTTCTTGGCAAACCACCATACCTGTCTTGTGTTGTGCGATTGGGGTCGGTTACAAACCATAACAGTACGACCCCACCAAGTCTACGACCCCAGCCAGCACAGACTGTGTATGTTGAGTTTGCCTTTTTTTTTCTTGTTCCCTCTAGCTCCCCTGTTAGCCCTGTTAGCTTCCCTGTTAGCCCAGTTTAGCTTCCTTGTTAGTCCTGTTTAGCTCCCTTGTTAGCCTGTTACTCCCCTGTTTAGCTTGTTAGTCTCCCCGGTTAGCTCCCCTGTTTGCTTCCCGTTTTGCCCTGTTTGACCCCCCTGTAGCTAGCCATGCCCTGGCAGCTAACCCAGTCCCTCAGCAGAGCCCCTGTCTGCTAGCTTAGCCCCGGCTGCTAGCACAGCCTCTATGTTTATGCAGCCCTTGCTGCTGGCATGGGCCCTGTAGCTAGCCATGCCCTGGCAGCTAACCCAGTTTCCCTCTGCATGGCCCCGGTCTGCTAGCTTGGCCCCGGCTGTTAGCACAGCCTCTATGTTAATGCAGCCTTGCAGCTGGCATAGGCCCTGTAGCTAGCCAGGCCCAAGCAGCTAACCCGGTCCCTCTGCATGGCCTCCACTTTTTTGTGTAGTTTTTCCCACTGCTAGGACTGCCCTTTCAGCTAGCAAGGTCAGTTTATCTCACACAGCTAGGACTGTCCTTCCAGCTAGCTTGTGCTCTCATGCTGGTCCAGCCCTGTCTGCCAGCCTAGCTCCGGCAGCTAGCGCAGCCTCTATGTTGATGTAGCAGTACAGCTAGCATAGGCCCTGTAGCTATCAGTGCCCTGGCAGCTACCCTTTCCCTCTGCTAGCCTGGCTCCGGCAGCTTGCGCAGCCTCTATGTTGATGTAGCAGTACAGCTAGCATAGGCCCTGTAGCTATCAGTGCCCTGGCAGCTAACCTTCCCTCTGCTAGCCCTTTCCCGGTGCTTCCATGGTTACCCCTTAGCTACCCTGCTTGCCCCTCAGTTCCTCTAGACCAATTGCTCTAGACCAGTTCTCTAGACCCAGTTCCTCTTGACCAGTTCCTCTAGACCAGTTCTCTAGACCAGTTCTCTAAACCAGTTCTCTAGACCAGTTCTCTTGCCCAGTTCGCTAGACTAGTTCTCTAGACCCAGTTCCTCTAGACCAGTTGCCCCTCTGCTACCCTAGTTACCCCTCGGCGACCCTGTTTCTTTTGCTAGCCCCACTCTTGTGGTGGCTTCCCCTGCTGGCTTGGCCAGTACCTCTTGTTTTGCCCCCTGCCACTCTGTCTGTATTTGTTTTGGGTCGCCAGGTGGCTCCCGTTGAGGGGGGGGTACTGTGAGGTTTTGCCCGCTGCTCACCACCTTTCTCTGTTTCTTTAGCCTACTGTTAGAAATTCCCTTCTCACTCACTCTCTCTAGCCCCCACCCTCTCGTTCTTTACTCTCGTTTACTCTCAGTGGCCACACCTGGACTATTATCAATTACCTCTCGCACCTGTGGTGGCAGGCTAATTAGTTCCCCTGTGGGCTTTAAATACCAGGGCTCTTCCCCTCGTTTCGGGGTGGGGTCGTGTTGTATACTTGCCGAGTCATATTCTCTAAACATCTAGACTCTTTCGGGAGATCCTCTGTCTGCCTATGCTGTGTTATCTCCGGCGTGAGACGAGGTGCAAGCTTTGGCCACCTGTCGCCGTTTGCCTGGAGGGAGACATTGTACTGCGCTCTCTAATCCTCTACGGGAGGTATTCCAGTGTTCCACTCCAGACCAGCGCGCCAGATGCGCTCAAGCCTTCGTCTGCTGTCGCCGTAGCCTGTGGAGGAGACTGTTCTGCGCTCCCTGTAACTTCCACGGGAGGCACCCCAGCGTTCCACTGCAGACCCCAGCGCAGCTGTTCGTCCTGACGCACATCCAGACCAGCGCGCCAGATGCGCTCAAGCCTTCGTCTGCTGTCGCCGTAGCCTGTGGAGGAGACTGTTCTGCGCTCCCTGTAACTTCCACGGGAGGCACCCCAGCGTTCCACTGCAGACCCCAGCGCAGCTGTTCGTCCTGACGCACATCTAGACCAACGCGCATCTTCCGGACCCTCGGGCTTGGCACGCTCTCCAGTCACCAGCGCGCAACGCGCATCTGCAAGGGCTTGGCACGCTCTCCAGTCACCAGCGCGCAACGCGCATCTTCAAGGGCTTGGCACGCTCTCCAGTCTCCAGCGCGCAACGCGCATCTTCAAGGGCTTGGCACGCTCTCCAGTCTCCAGCGCGCAACGCGCATCTTCAAGGGCTTGGCACGCTCTCCAGTCTCCAGCGCGCAACGCGCATCTTCCAAGGATCCTCGTGCTTGGCACACTCCTCCTCGCAGACGCACCCCGAGGCGTCTCACTGTTCCGACGCGCACACCAAGGTGTGGCGCGCACTCTGTTCCTCGGCTCCGACAGCGGCTACCCGGTGGACGACACCCTCGCCACCGCCACTGTTCCGACGCGCACACCAAGGTGTGGCGCGCACTCTGTTCCTCGGCTCCGACAGCGGCTACCCGGTGGACGACACCCTCGCCACCGCCACTGTTCCGACGCGCACACCAAGGTGTGGCGCGTACTCTGTTCCTCGGCTCCGACAGCGGCTACCCGGTGGACGACACCCTCGCCACCGCCACTGTTCCAGCACTCTGTTCCTCGGCTCCGACAGCGGCTACCCGGTGGACGACACCCTCGCCACCGCCACTGTTCCAGCACTCTGTTCCTCGGCTCGGACAGCCAGCCACCCGGTGGCGATGCCCTCGCCCCGCTGCTGTCCCTTACCATTACGCATACGCCTGGGTGAGTTTTGATTGTGATGTCACTCACCCAGCGTAGTGCCCTTGCCCCCGTTCCCGCTGCTGTCCCTGTACCTTTACGCATACGCCTGAGTGAGTTTTGATTGTGATGTCACTCACTCAGCGTAATGCCTCTTGCCCCCGTTCCCGCTGCTGTCCCTGTACCTTTACGCATACGCCTGGGTGAGTTTTGATTGTGATGTCACTCACTCAGCGTAATGCCTCTTGCCCCCGTTCCCGCTGCTGTCCCTGTACCTTTACGCATACGCCTGGGTGAGTTTTGATTGTGATGTCACTCACTCAGCGTAATGCCCCTTGCCCTCGTCCCGCTGCTGTTCCTGCACCATTACGCATACGCCTGGGTGAGTTTTGATTGTGATGTCACTCACCCAGCGTATTGCCTCCTTTAGTTCTCACTTAGTTATTAGTTTGGACATTTCATCTCCCACTCTGTTTTGTTCTCTCGTGGATATTATTTTGGACATTTCATCTCCCACTGTGTGTTTGTTCACACGAAGATAGTATTTACTTTGTTACTTTGTTATTTGGACTGTTCTGCATCTGCTCTGTTTGTTCCCTTTGAATATTAACCCTCTCCTCTGTTCTGCAGAGCGGCCCAGATGTTTTCCCACCAGTCCCTAGTTCTCCTAGTCCCTAGTCCTCTATCCCTAGCTCTCCTAGTCCCTAGTCCTCTCTCCCTAGTTCTCCTTGTCCCTGGTTTACCTAGTCTCTAGTTCCTCTGTCCCAAGGCGTTCCCTTAACCTTCCCTTAGGCGTTCCCTTACTTTCCCATTGTGTTCCCTTTTCCTGCCCGCCTCTTAAAGGCACTTTACCTTCCCCTCTTGTGTTATTCCAGTGTTTTGTGTTTTCTCCCTTAAAGGGACAGTGCCCTTTTTCCCTGTTCACAATAAATATCTGTTTCTTGGCAAACCACCATACCTGTCTTGTGTTGTGCGATTGGGGTCGGTTACAAACCATAACAGAATGTTTGCTATTCATTATTTAGGCTACACATGTCTTGTACAAATGCTTTTACACACCATACAATGCAGGAACTCATCAGTATGGCGTCCAGCTGAAGTCCGCTAAATATTGAGTAGCAAACATTAACGCCACCTGGCGTCCACTACACTAACCGCAGTTAGCGCTAGGCTTTTCTATTTCTGTTCGAAGAGGCTACGACGATATGAAGCTTCGGTTCAGATGTGAAAGCGATATCACGGCTAGCAAGCGCATTTAACGCTACAGTGTAGCCGCTTCATTTCTCATTGCAGCGAGATAAGACGGTATTAGTTTTGTCGTTTTGCTCCGACTCATTCAGCCTGCTGATCTAATGCTAACCGGCTCTTCTCCTCCTGTCCTCCCCCGTGATCTTCCCCTCTCTCCTCCTGTCTCTCCCCCTCTCTTTCCACCTCCTTCCCCCTATCTCCCTCCTTTCCTGGCCCTCACCCCACCTCACCTCACCCCTGCTCTCTGGCCTGATTAATAATGAATGAGGGAGGATCATCTATCGATTTCACCCTCTTTGTGTTAGCACAGCAGAGGATATCAAGCCCGTCAGAGGATCTTTAAATAACTCTGTGATGTGATGCCGGTGGGTGGGGGGTTGGTTGAGCATAGTGTGGGAGAATATTATCATCATCATTATCATCATTATCATCATTATCATCATCATCATCATCATCATCATCATCATCATCATCATCATCATGATTAGACAGAATCATAAGGCCTATTGGGATGCTAGATCCTAACTGTGGTTTACCTCACCTTGCTACCTCTCTATCTTTTGTATGCTCGCTTATGCCTGTATTTTTTTTTTACTGTTGTGAAGCACTTTGAACTGCAACTTCTGTATGAAAAGTGCTATACAAATAAAGTTATTATTATTATTATTATTATTATTATTATTATAGAATGGAGTACGAGTGGAGAACGAGAGGATGGCGTGCAAGAAAGAGTCACAAGCCAGATTCAAACGCAAGACATTGATGAGAACGTGCTGAGCCACCACATGATGCCCCCCCCTTCTCAATCAACTTTTTTAATGTTTATCAAAGCTCCTCTATGTCTAGTTGCCATCCCGTGGCCCTCTTCCGTCTTTCTGGGTCCCCCCACCCCCACCGACAGACTCCCCAGTCAGCCGTTTCTGCCCTGCTGCTTTCGCTAAATCAATCCCACAGATTGGCTCTGCTCTCTGACAGG
This sequence comes from Notolepis coatsorum, assembly GCF_963971535.1. Classification (NCBI taxonomy): domain Eukaryota; kingdom Metazoa; phylum Chordata; class Actinopteri; order Aulopiformes; family Paralepididae; genus Notolepis; species Notolepis coatsorum. The sequence continues at coordinate 13,717,831 of NC_140172.1, read as the reverse complement.
AGAAGGCCTCTGATGGCGACCAAGAGAGATGTATGTCTGTCGCTATGCATTACTGTCACCGGCCAACATTACCCAGGGTTCAGTAGGGCTTCTGTTGGGGGGGGAAGCTGCAGGTGGGGGGGGGGGGGGGGGGTGAGCTGCAGGTGGGGGGGGCTAATGCCAAGTGACTGGTTGACCCCTGGTTGACCCCTGGTTGACCCCTGGCCCTGGTCAAGTTTCAAGTTTGTTTATTATTTGTCAGAACAAAATACAGGATACTTTATAATGAAATGCTTGTTTCTTATGAGCCTCTGGGAGTGTGCTACATACAGTACAAATAAAGTAAGTAAAAAAAAATTAAGAAGTAAAAAGTAGGTAAAGTCAATATACATATATACAATATACAATACAGAGTAAAATGAGTAACGGTGTGAGGTACAATGCAGAGGTACACTACTTGGGATAGGGTGCAAATGAGGTATGAATGTGGTGCAAATCTCTTTAATAATAGATCAATATAAAGTGAGTAAAGTGAGTGTTAAGGTGAGTGTGTGTTTAAAGTGAGTGTGTGCGTGTGGATGTGTGTGCAGTGAGTGTAGATGATGGGTTGTTACATGGAGTCAGTGTCAGTGAGCATCCTTCCAGTAGTTCCAGTTCCAGTAGTGGGCAGCTTGAATTGCCAGGTCCTAAAACCAACGCTGTAAGGAGATATTTTATTTTTAGAGCATTAACTCTTTGGAATAACCTGCATCAAAACCTCTGCTGCATTTACAGTAGATTCACTTTTTAAAATAATCTTAAATTGTTTTTAACACTGTAAAGTATTTTTTGTTTTACACTGTAATGTAATTGTAGCTATCATAATTGTTAGTTTCATTACGCATTGTGTGTACTGATTTTTAATAATTTGTTTGCAATAATAATTGTTTTCGTATGCTGTTTTGTGTGTGTGGACCCCAGGAAGACTAGCTGGTTGCTATGGCACCAGCTAATGGGGATCCTTAATCAAATCAAATCAAATCAAATTTTTTGAATTGAATTGAATTTTTATTCACACACACACACGATACATTTTACATGCGAGTATCCTCATGTGATAACATGTCGCAAATTGTGTGCATGTGCCAGGTCTCCCAAGAAGCTATTTAAAGCTTTTGGAGGGAGCCTGAACACAGATACAAACAGAATATGAACAAACAAAACAATAACAAATAAACAATAACAAACAAACAAAAACAAAACAAAAAAATACAACGTGGGTAGGTTTACACACCTACCTACTAACTGACATATAACAGAGATACATAATACAGACAATTTTATTCCTAAGTTATAATTTTAATTAGAGATATGATTTTAGCAGTTCCTCTTTCATTGATTTTTTAAAGGTTTTAAAGGTATTAGTCATTTTTAGATTTTCATCAAGCTTGTTCCAGATCTGTGGACCCCTGCATGCTATGCTTAGGCTAGCACAATTTAGCCTTCTCCTCTTGCCAGATATAAGATGCTTGTTTCTTGTGTTGTGGATGTGTAGTGGTTGGCAGACTGGGACAAGCTCAGACAGTCTGTGATTCATGTTGTTGACAACTTGATACATAATTGATGCGTTTTGATGAATGTTAAATTCAGTGAGCCTCAGGAGACCAAAGCGATGGAAAAGAGGCTTCGAGGGCGCTCTATACCCGGACCATGACAGCACTCGTAGTACCCTCTTTTGTAGGCTTTCTAGTTTTTTGAGATGGCTGGGGTATGTGTTGCACCATATGACGTTACAGTAATTAATGAGGGGTTCAAACAGGGTTTTGTATAAAGTGAGAAGGGCAGGCAAGGGAAGAAAGTGACGTATTTTGCAGAATAAGCCAACATATTTGGACAGTTTTGTTTGTAGGTATTTTATGTGGCATTTGAAGTTGAGTGACTCATCGATGATGACCCCCAGGAATTTTGTGGACGCCACTCTTGACAGCTCCTTTCCATTTATTTTTATGCACATGTGATGTGTGTGCATCCGATTTGAGTGGAAAACAATAAAGTTTGTTTTGCTGAGATTTAGTGATAACTTGTTGCATTTGAACCAGGTGTCCACTTTTTGTAGTTCTGTATTGAGTAGATCTTGTAGCTTGAGTGGATTTTTATGTGACAGAAACAAATTAGTGTCATCAGCGAATATAACTTTGTGCAGAAGTACAGATGAGTTGACAAAGTCATTTATATAGAGAATAAATAGTAAAGGCCCTAGAATTGACCCCTGGGGGACCCCATATTTGATGTCCATTTTTATTGATTTGTGATTTTTTATATCGACGTACTGTTGCCTACCATGTAAATAGCTACTGAACCAGTTGAGAGCCAGACCCCTTATGCCATAATGGTGTAGTTTCCCAAGTAGAATGGTGAAGTCAATGGTGTCAAAAGCCTTTGATAGATCCAGGAAAACGCCCACCCCACAATCACCCTGATCAATGGCATCATGTATTTTTTCTATTAGGTCTAATATTGCCATGTTTGTAGTTCTTTTTTTCCTGAAGCCGTATTGTGAATTGGTGAGTATATCTAGCTTGGTGGTGTATTCGCTTAATCTATTGTACACAACTCTCTCATAGACTTTGGATAGAGCTGGTAATACGGATATTCAACGGTAATTATTAATACTATTTTTGTCACATGATTTATATATGGGTATTATTCTCCCAATTTTGATGAATCTCTCTGTACATGGCCGAACTTGGTTTTACAATGTGTTCCGGTGTATCCAGTCACGTGCAGGTTTACACCACAGTACTTTAAAGGGATTGTTCGTGATTTCTGGACCCCTAGCCCTGTTTCTTACTAACCAACGAGGATGTTGATCGGTAGAGACCTTTCTCAGCACAATCCATGCTGTTCCTCATACTGAGCTCCAGACAGTTAGCCACGAACAAATGAAAGGCGATGGGGTTGAGCTCTAGTCTGTCCATGTCATAGCTATTCATATGTATGTATGTATGTATGTATGTATGTATGTATGTATGTATGTATGTATGTATGTATGTATGTATGTATGTATGTATGTATGTATGTATGTATGTATGTATGTATGTATGTATGTATGTATGTATGTATGTATGTATGAATGTATGTATTGTATGCATGTATGTATGTATGTATGTATGTATGTATGTATGTATGTATGTATGTATGTATGTATGTATGTATGTATGTATGTATGTATGTATGTATGTATGTATGTATGTATGTATGTATGTATGTATGTATGTATGTATGTATGTATGTATGTATGTATGTATTGTATTGTATGTATTGTATGAATGTATGAATGTATGAATGTATGTATGTATTTAGGGGTGTGTGTGTGTGTATGTCAGAGTGAGCCTGCTGTCTCTTCTGTAAGGTGTTCCCGCAGGGACTATCTTAAGTACACCAGAGATGCTAATGTGATCCCTGTTTTTACAGATCTCTCCCCCTATAGACCAGGATACTAATGCTTTCAAAGAAAATAGGATTCTTTCATGTTTATAATTTTAAATGCACCATGTGTGTGTGTGTGTGTGTGTGTGTGTGTGTGTGTGTGTGTGTGTGTGTGTGTGTGTGTGTGTGTGTGTGTGTGTGTGTGTGTGTGTGTGTGTGTGTGTGTGTGTGTGTGTGTGCATGCTTACATATGTGTTTGTTTGGTGCTAAATATTAGAGTTCCCTCATGATACGTATACTATGTTCCATTATTTTCGGTTTCCTTTATTTGTTCATTTATTGTAGCACCTGCTCTCCTTCCCTCCCCTCTTCTCTCTTCCTCTCTCCTCTCCTCCCCTCTTCTCTGCTCTCCTCCCCTCTCCGCCCCTCTCCTCTCTTCCTCTCTTCTCTCCTTTCCACCCCTCTCCTCCTTCTCTTCTCCTCCCCTCTTCCTCTCTCCTCTCCTCTCCTCCCCTCCTCTCTCCTCCCTTCTTCTATCCTCCCCTCCCCTCTCCTCTCCTCTCCTCCCCTCTCCACCGCTCTCCTCTCCTCCCCTCTCATCCCCTCTTCCTCTCTCCTCCTATCCTCCCCTATCCTCCCCTCTCCTCCCCTCCTCTCTCCTCTCCTCCCCTCTCTGCCCCTCTCCTCTCCTCCCTTCTCCCCCCCCCTCTCCTCTCCCCTCTCCTCCCCTCTCCTCTCCTCCCTTCTCCCCCCCCCCCCTCTCCTCTCCTCCCCTCCTCTCTCCTTTCAGGAGCACTTCACTCCGGAGTGTAAGTTCAAGGAGAGTGTGTTTGAGAACTACTACGTGACGTACTCCTCCATGCTCTATCGCCAGACCCAATCAGGACGCTCCTGGTATATCGGTATCAACCGCGACGGACAGGTCATGAAGGGCAACCGAGTCAAGAAGACCAAAGGAGCTGCCCACTTTCTACCAAGAGTGATCGAGGGTCTGTGTTTCTATTGTTTTTCTATCAACACTTGCACGACTCAGATTCACATGTTGTCATGGTACCTGGTACCGGTTCTCAGTCCTCCTTCATTGTTATATTATCGGGTGGCAGCGGTGGCCTAAAGGTTAGAGAAGCGGGTTTGTGACCGGAAGGTCGCCGGTTCGATCCCCCAGACCGGCAGGAAAAATCTGGGCTGTGGAAGTGAATGAATAACTCTCTCCCATACCCTTAACACCAACCGCTGAAGTGCCCTTGAGCAAGGCACTTAACCCCGAGTTGCTCAGTGTGCCAACGGTGTCCGACTGTGGTTGTTCTTGGCCACTCCCAGGTTGGAGCAGTGTGAGTTTGAAGCAGGGTGCTACTGAAAAAGAGCATTCGTGCTCAGGACCTACCCTGGGTAAATAAAGGTTATTATTATTATTATTATTATTAGTAGTAGTAGTGTTTCTCCTACCATTGCCTTGAAGGGGCGGCCCGTCCTGCCAACGGGACCCCCCGCCCTCCTGAAAGCTTAGAAAAATATATATAATAATAAATAAATAAATAAATAAATAAATAAATAGAAATATGTTTTTGTAATATATTTTTTTTTTCATATCCGAAAACATGAAAAGATAAAAATGGATTTCATAGGGCCCTAGTTAAGGTGAGTTAATAAATTTACTCTGAAAATCTGCTCCGCTCTGATAAACTGACTCTTGGTCAGAGCGTCCAGTGTGCACTCTGAGCCCTCAGAATTTCCGAACAACTTGAGTTTGCTCGCTCTGACACTGGTTGTAAATAGTTATGAGTGTTGTATGTGCCTCCCTGTATTGTAAATAGTTCATAATGTGTGTTGTCACTACTGTATATATAATTGACCGTAGCAGACTACAGAGAGTGGCCCGTTCAGCCGAACGCACAATTGGAGGGGGGCTTCCCACTCTCCAAGACATTTACAACAAGTGCTGCATAGGTAAGGCTAAGAAAATAATCAAAGACCCCAGCTACCCAAACAACTGCCTCTTTGAACTGTTGCAGTCAGGCAAGCGATACCAGAGTCTCATGGCAAGCACAGAGAGACTCAGAAGGAGCTTCTATCCCCAGGCCATCAGGATGCTCAATGACAAACCATCAAATACACCCACAGCACACACATCCACACGCACACACTCACTTTAAGGCGAGACACTGCAGATGAATAGTCAAATATACTTTTTTTGTTGATTTTGAGATTTTGTTATATTTTGCTTCCTAAACATGTCTTCTATGAAACTAGTGACAATAAAACGTCAATAACACACATTTAGTTGTTTATTTTACATCATTTTGCCTTATTGCATCCATAAATGTGCACATATTTAATGGGGAAGTGCCTCATTTGCATATATAAACATAAATTTCAGAAAACTTGCAATATATTTTTTCTTAGTTTATATGTACATAACAAATTGGGAAAGTTTCATAGTGATATCTATTCAAATATTTTTTGCCTATTAGCGGGTAATACACTGTACTACACTGTTTGTAGCCTGTGTGTAGTTCTGTTCAGTTCAATAACATCATTATTATTATTATTCAGTTATCAGGCATGTGTTTAGGTTGTCTATTACTAATGGTTTGATTAGGTATTGTGTTTGTAAATATCTGTTTAAAAAAAAAAGTATGGCATTTTACAATACAGAACTTTGAAGGCGTTTTCCCAAAAATGAGTTTTAAGAGTTTTTCCTCTGAGCCAGAAATCTCCACTTCAGTAGCACTCACATACACCAAACCTTCCAGTTCTATTCATATCTATGTTCTGAAGGTATTTACAGAAGGGTTTGTTGATATCGCATTCATACCCTGATTTATATCACATTTTATTCCTAAAAACATGGCGAAATATGGAATTTTACCATAAAAATTTACTGAATGGAGTATTTTCTGATTTATGGAGTGATAAAAAGAGATATCCAAAATCCCCTCTGTAATAACCTTTGGCTCTAATATGTCAACAAAATTAAACTATAATTTTGAAAATGGCTCTATCCAATGTTCAGATTTCTGTCCTGGAATTATATGCAAATTAGTGCATATTTAAGTAGATAATGCCTCATTTGCATATTTAAACATACAATTTCAGAAAACTTGTAATACAAAAAAGTCTTGTCTTAATATAAGTAATCAACTGGGGAAGTTTCATTGTGATATCTATTAGTTAATTCTTTTACCCTATTCACCTGCAGTGTCTCCCCTTAAATAAACAACACACTGTAGCACCCACTTTACCCACTTTAGACACCAACACACTTTATATTTATTGGTAAGGAGATCTGCACATCAATATCATACCTCAGTGCACCTCATTGCACCTCACCACCACAATGTGGCACCACAAGCTAAGCTATACCTCACCATTTCTTTACTGTACTGTATCTGCATTGTATATACTGTAAATATACTGTATATATGTATATTGCAAATGTTTGTTTTGTTTACACTTGATTACGTACTTGACTTTCTATTTTATACTTATATTATACTTATTTTACACTATCTTGTTATTTTATCTAGCACACTCTCAGGAGCAAAACAGAAAGAAGCATTTCATGCAAAAGTATTCTGTATTTCTGTATGACAACTAATGAAACTTGAACATGTAAATAAGTACATTTATGTGTTGTAAATATTGTTCATATTTATTTACCTAATTTATGTGCAATCGTTTAATTTCAGCTCAGTGTAGAGACACGCTCTGATACTAACAACCGCCTTACTGCGCGCGTCTATGACGACACTGTTGACACCACGTCTCCGCGCCACGCGCGCCCCGCGACAACACTAGCTTTAAAATGTTCTTGTCTTACATACAGGTGTATGCCCAGACCATATGGGCTTACAAGACACATAAACAATAAGTATATAATAGTATACTTGACATTGACAATAAGTTATATAGACCAAGATGGCCACAAAAAAAAGAAAACACAATCAAACTAAATATAACGAGCTGTAAGCAATGTATGTAAACAAAGAAACAAGAGGAATTCATATACAATTATATAGGATATAGTGTGTTTTGTCTCAAGTGCCATGCTTTCTCCAAAAATCTAAAAACAACACAACATACAACTCTCAGGGGCCTACCACCCCCCCTGAAAGACATCCCAGGGGGAACACTGATTATTATTATAAACCCACCGTTCTCTCTTCTTCTTCTTCTTCTTCTTCTTCTTCTTCTTCTTCTTCTTCTTCTTCTTCTTCTTCTTCTTCTTCTTCTTCTTCTTCTTCTTCTTCTTCTTCTTCTTCTTCTTCTTCTTCTTCTTCTTCTTCTTCTTCTTCTTCTTCTTCTTCTTCTTCTTTCTTCCAGTCGCCATGTACAAGGAGCCCTCGCTCCACGAGCTAGCCACCACCGAGCAGAGTCCTCCGCGCAAGGCCGCTAAGACGTCGGACTCGCCCCCCCTGAAGAAGAACGGCAGGAAGGAGGCCCCGAAGACCCCGAAGACCCCGAAGACCCCGAAGACACCGAAGACACCGAAGGCACCGAAGGCACCGAAGGCCGACGCCTCGTAGCACAAGAGACGGCAGTGGGGGCAGCAGCAGCAGCAGTGGGGGACACTGGGGGGGAACTCAGTCGCCCATCATGCACTGGGGCCGGCTGAGAGGAAGTATTCCAGAAGTGCGCTTGACTGCAAAGATGCTGAGGGAAGAGGGATCAGAGAGAGAGAGAGAGAGAGAGAGAGAGAGAGAGCCTGTGTCAGCACCGTCACCATCTCTCTCCTCACACTTCCACTACCAAGTAGTCCCCCTTCTCCTTCTCTGTCTCTCCGTATGACCCATGCAGGGTTCTCCCCTAAACCCTGCTTTCTTAAAGCGATGATGTGTAATTGTGCCGCCTACTGGCCGCGAGCGGTACTTTTTCTGCATTTGCAATACGTTTCCACACATCGGTGTGCTTTTCTTTGTCCTTCGCACGCAGACCTTCTGCAGAGCAAAGTCGTGGTTTTGCGACGGTCGCGGTGGCCATTGTATTTGTTCCTCCATTTGTCGCAGAAAATACCCTGCATTCTGTGAGTGAAGAAACGATGGCGTCTTGTGTTGTTCCAGGCTGGTGTCGCGAGGAGGCCGACCGAGCCGAGGGAGAGAGACCCTGTCCGGCTGCAGCAGCGGCAGTGGCTGGTCTGTTGAAGCGCTGGTGGTTTCAATTTGTTCGGTACACATGCTCCACAACCTCGCTTTATTAAAATACAGGGCCGGGATCCAAAAATGGATCACAGCCCCTTCTTCTGGCGGGCCCCCGACATGACAACATGAGTAACGTTTGTGATACATTTCAATGAGCCCGGGTCCAACGACCAGAACATAAATTCTCATTTGGGTCCCGTACATGCAAAGTTTAAGAAACAAATGCCCCAAACCAAAAGAATATGATCAGTTCATCTCATAGCAGATCATTGAAACAGGAGTAGTATTCGGTTAACCGTACTCTGTTCCCCCTGGCACGACTGTAGACTGAACCTTGCAGTGGTTTAATCTTCTCCGTCGCTCTGCTGTTCTCATACGTCATGTCCTTTCCACCATCTCTCTCCACCATCTACTCCACCATCACAACTCATCGTAACCATGGCGACAGAGGCCCTCTCTTCAAACACCCGTCCGTAACCATGGCGACAGAGGCCCTCTCTTCAAACACCCGTCCGTAACCATGGTGATAGAGGCCCTCTTCTCAAACACCCGTCCGTAACCATGGTGACAGAGGCCCTCTCTTCAAACACCCATCCGTAACCATGGTGATAGAGGCCCTCTTCTCAAACACCCATCTGTAACCATGGTGATAGAGGCCCTCTCTTCAAACACCCATCTGTAACCATGGTGATAGAGGCCCTCTCTTCAAACACCCGTCCGTAACCATGGTGATAGAGGCCCTCTCTTCAAACACCCGTCCGTAACCATGGTGATAGAGGCCCTCTTCTCAAACACCCGTCCGTAACCATGGTGATAGAGGCCCTCTTCTCAAACACCCGTCCGTAACCATGGCGACAGAGGCCCTCTCTTCAAACACACAGCCGTAACCATGGTGACAGAGGTCCTCTTCTCAAACACCCATCGTAACCATGGCGACAGAGGCCCTCTTCTCAAACACCCATCCGTAACCATGGTGACAGAGGCCCTCTCTTCAAACACCCATCGTAACCATGGCGACAGAGGCCCTCTCTTCAAACACCCATCGTAACCATGGCGACAGAGGCCCTCTTCTCAAATACCCATCGTAACCATGGTGACAGAGGCCCTCTCTTCAAACACCCATCGTAACCATGGCGACAGAGGCCCTCTTCTCAAATACCCATCGTAACCATGGTGACAGAGGCCCTCTCTTCAAACACCCGTCCGTAACCATGGTGACAGAGGCCCTCTTCTCAAACACCCGTCCGTAACCATGGTGACAGAGGCCCTCTTCTCAAACACCCAGCCGTAACCATGGCGACAGAGGCCCTCTTCTCAAATACCCATCGTAACCATGGCGACAGAGGCCCTCTCTTCAAACACCCGTCCGTAACCATGGTGACAGAGGCCCTCTTCTCAAACACCCGTCCGTAACCATGGTGACAGAGGCCCTCTCTTCAAACACCCGTCCGTAACCATGGTGACAGAGGCCCTCTTCTCAAACACCCGTCCGTAACCATGGCGACAGAGGCCCTCTCTTCAAACACCCGTCCGTAACCATGGTGACAGAGGCCCTCTTCTCAAACACCCGTCCGTAACCATGGCGACAGAGGCCCTCTCTTCAAACACCCGTCCGTAACCATGGTGATAGAGGCCCTCTTCTCAAACACCCGTCCGTAACCATGGCGACAGAGGCCCTCTCTTCAAACACCCGTCCGTAACCATGGTGACAGAGGCCCTCTCTTCAAACACACAGCCGTAACCATGGCGACAGAGGCCCTCTCTTCAAACACCCGTCCGTAACCATGGCAACAGAGGCCCTCTCTTCAAACACCCGTCCGTAACCATGGCGACAGAGGCCCTCTCTTCAAACACACAGCCGTAACCATGGCGACAGAGGCCCTCTCTTCAAACACCCGTCCGTAACCATGGCGACAGAGGCCCTCTCTTCAAACACACAGCCGTAACCATGGCGACAGAGGCCTGCTCTTCAAACACACAGCCGTAACCATGGCGACAGAGGCCCTCTTCTCAAACACACAGCCGTAACCATGGCGACAGAGGCCCTCTCTTCAAACACACAGCCGTAACCATGGCGACAGAGGCCCTACCTGCCCTCCACCACCTGCTCCACCAAGGTTAAAGGTTTTACGGAATCAAAACATTATTTAGTAACTAAAAAGCTCATGGGTTATTTCAGCTGAAAGAGGAAAAGTGAGTACGAGAAAAAAAAATCTTTTACATATAATCTCTGGTTCTAAAAGGAACTGAAATTTAATTAAATTGCACACAAATCATCCATTTAAATGATTTGATCAGTACTGTAATACATGTGAGGGGGTGTAAGAATCCACTATAGCAATGAATGGGTCCAGAATGATCTATTATCAATACATTGACAAATCTTATGGAACCCCCTGTTTTTGAAAAGATGATTGTGATGATGATATAATAAGATTATAATGATGTGAAAATGTTGACGATAGTGATGATTGTGTTTAGGGCTTAACATTAAGGCTAGCCACTGGCCAAATGCTGGTTATGGCTGCAAAGTGTTTTTACCTCTACTTGCCACTTTGGTAACCAGCCTGTGTTCAGGCCGGCTCTTTTTTTTTTATGTATTTATTTATTATATATTATATTATTATATTATATTATTATAAAACCTACTTCGGCTTGTATGTAAACGGGTGAAATCCTGAACCCACCAGCCACTGTGGTCCGGCTGCAGTGAGTGATGGAAATGATAACGACCACGATTATGATTATGCTAACGGTCCAGAGTACTGTATGATTCTGCAATAATGTAAAAAGACAAAATGATGGATGAGATGAGACATTTCATTCTGGAGCCATGACAGCACCGGGTCCACGTGGGGGTGTGATGCCCAGACTAGCATGCTGTAGTGTCTGCTCTCAGCAGTAGAAGACAGAGAGTTAGATGTTGTTGTACATGTGTTGTGTTGGGCTTCCGGGGGAGGAGCCAAGAAAAAATAATAATAATAGCAGATGTAACCTGTCTTCCAGTGTCTTCAAATCAAACCCTTTCACTGCCGCACTACCAAACGGTTAACCCTTTCACCGCGACAATACACAGAAGGTTAACCCTTTCACTGCCACACAACAGCAGGTTGACCATTTCACCGCCCACACTACCGAAGGTTAACCCTTTACTATCACACGACCGACGGTTAACCGTCGGTAGTGTGATAGTAAAGGGTTAACCTTCTGTAGTGTGGCAGTGAAAGGGTTAAAGCTAAAGCCTCCTCAAAGTCTGAGCAGGCTTTGAGGTAGAGCACCTACTTACTAGTCTAAAGTTGTTTCTCTCTGCTTATCCACTCACCACCCTTAGCAAATCACCTTGGAGGAATATGCCCCCACGAATATGGATTTATCTGTGTGTGTGTGTGTGTGTGTGTGTGTGTGTGTGTGTGTGTGTGTGTGTGTGTGTGTGTGTGTGTGTGTGTGTGTGTGTGTGTGTGTGTGTGTGTGTGTGTGTGTGTGTGTGTGTGTGTGTGTGTGTGTGTGTGTGTGTGTGTGTGTGTGTGTGTGTGTGTGTGTGTGTTTGATTATGTTTTACCGCTGTGCTTGGATG
>NC_140172.1:13629976-13705532 GCF_963971535.1 Notolepis coatsorum | reverse complement strand
TTGTGATGAGTTCGATGAGTTACAGTAGATGAGATGAGTTAGAGTTCGATGAGTTACAGTAGATGAGATGAGTTAGAGTTCGATGAGTTACAGTAGATGAGATGAGTTGAGTTGTGATGAGTTCGATGAGTTACAGTAGATGAGATGAGTTAGAGTTCGATGAGTTACAGTAGATGAGATGAGTTGGGTTGTGATGAGTTCGATGAGTTACAGTAGATGAGATGAGTTGGGTTGTGATGAGTTCGATGAGTTACAGTAGATGAGATGAGATGAGTTGGGTTGTGATGAGTTCGATGAGTTACAGTAGATGAGATGAGTTGTGATGAGTTGTGATGAGTTACAGTAGATGATATAGTACATAATGCAGCTCAGAAACAGACACACTGAGGACATGCAATACACGAGACCGACAAACAAAACACAAGGCTGTGTGAAATGCTCAGAATTGCATTTGGGACAAAAGAGACATCTATTAAAAGTCCACAAATGCATCATCACACAGGACAGAATAGAGGGGATATGAAAGGACCTGTTCGCAGAGAGAGAGACGAGGGCAGAATTTTAAGAAGCGGTAGTGCGAGGCCACAGGGTGGGGGGGCTGATGACGCAGGGAACACAAGGACACAGACGGCGCGGTGGTTCACACCGACCCCCTCATGCGTCCCGTTTGAAGTCACACTTCATTTCCTGCACAATCTCCCCAAACAGTCGCACCACCGTGTCTGTATCTGCGGCCATTAACCTTCCCTGAGTCCCGCTCTCTGGGCACGAGGCTGAGCGAGTGCATGTGTGTGTAGGCTCTCACGTGCGCGCGGCGGGAGTTTGTACAAGAATGAAAGAGGGTATATGATGACATAACTGTGTGTGTGTGTGTGTGTGTGTGTGTGTGTGTGTGTGTGTGTGTGTGTGTGTGTGTGTGTGTGTGTGTGTGTGTGTGTGTGTGTGTGTGTGTGTGTGTGTGTGTGTGTGTGTGTGTGTGTGTGTGTGTGTGTGTGTGTGTGTGTGTGTGTGTGTGCGAACTGAGTGTGTGTGTGAGAGAGAGAGAGAGAGAGAGAGAGAGAGAGAGAGAGAGAGAGAGAGAGAGAGAGAGAGAGAGAGATAGAAGAAATGGGAAAAAACTAGGGAGGGAGTGGAAGGGAGACCATGCGGGTTAGAGATAACGATCAAGAGAGTCAATTAAAACCAAAACTGGAAGACAATAGCCAGATCAATGAAAAGCAATAATTTCCACTAATAGGTGCGGGAGAAAGGAGCAAGCCATGTTCGTTGATAATAAATTCTGTTGTTTAATTTCAACCAGTAAATCACTGGACGTGAGGTGGAGTACCTCTTTATACCACAACAAAAGGGGGAGATTTGCTTTATTTCCTCAGGGTTTTCCCTTCACATATCAAACCTATCAGATATGTGTGGGTCTAAGATCCACTGCTGTTCCTCTCAACACAGCAGGGGCGAAAATTGGCTTCCAGGAAAATAAAGAATTGCTGTCTCCTGTAAGCATACTGGACCTCAGAACTAGGACGCGTAACTGTCACGCTGAATCACGGTCTTAGCCTCTCAAAAGATGAGTTCAAACAAACGGTGAATCCTTGTCTAATATACTGTTAGATCCAATATCCCTGTCTAAGATACACTCAATATCCAAGTCTAATATACAGTTAGATCCAATATCCCTGTCTAATATACACTTAGATCCAATATCCAAGTCTATACAGTTAGATCCAATATCCCTGTCTAATATACACTTAGATCCAATATCCAAGTCTAATATACACTTAGATCCAATATCCAAGTCTAATATACAGTTAGATCCAATATCCCTGTCTAATATACACTTAGATCCAATATCCAAGTCTAATATACACTTAGATCCAATATCCAAGTCTAATATACAGTTAGATCCAATATCCCTGTCTAATATACAGTTAGATCCAATATCCAAGTCTAATATACAGTTAGATCCAATATCCAAGTCTAATATACAGTTAGATCCAATATCCAAGTCTAATATACAGTTAGATCCAATATCCAAGTCTAATATACAGTTAGATCCAATATCCAAGTCTAATATACAGTTAGATCCAATATCCCTGTCTAATATACACTTAGATCCAATATCCAAGTCTAATATACACTTAGATCCAATATCCAAGTCTAATATACAGTTAGATCCAATATCCAAGTCTAATATACACTTAGATCCAATATCCCTGTCTAATATACAGTTAGATCCAATATCCAAGTCTAATATACAGTTAGATCCAATATCCAAGTCTAATATACAGTTAGATCCAATATCCCTGTCTAATATACACTTAGATCCAATATCCAAGTCTAATATACACTTAGATCCAATATCCAAGTCTAATATACAGTTAGATCCAATATCCCTGTCTAATATACACTTAGATCCAATATCCAAGTCTAATATACACTTAGATCCAATATCCAAGTCTAATATACAGTTAGATCCAATATCCCTGTCTAATATACAGTTAGATCCAATATCCAAGTCTAATATACAGTTAGATCCAATATCCAAGTCTAATATACAGTTAGATCCAATATCCAAGTCTAATATACAGTTAGATGCAAAATGATTGCATTGTTTTCCCCTCTGTTCTGAAAAAATGTGTATTTAAAATCAAGCAATGACTAAGACTTGACATATTGAATGCCATTGTTTATTATGCCCACAGATGTTCAAAAGCAAACATTCTGACCTCATGATTTGAAATACACATTTGATCAGCAGCACAGAGGAAAAACAACAACATTTTTCATTATTACATAATTTGTGGTATGGCATTCCCTGATTTTGATTAGCTGGCTTCAAGGCATTCAAGGCACTCTCAAACAGAGTTTTTTTTTCTGCAAGCTGCTTATGATCTCATTATGAGTACATAAAAATGACATTAGGAAAAATTTGGTGATTGATATATTGTGAATCTATATTAATCCGTTCTATAAGACTGTTATGGGGCTACACAGACTTGACTTTTTGCAATACGATGTGGTGCGTAACATTTGTGCCGGATTTGTTTTGGTCTCAGATCTCCACAGAGTACACTATTTTGTCAATGTGAAAAATAAATGGCATGTGATTATAATGCACTCATAATGCTCTTATCATGTGATTGTGACGTCTTGCAACGTGTTATGGGCGGCAAGAAAGGGATACCCGGACCTTCCATCTGATTGGTGCTCTCCTGGCTCACTGTTTAACCCTTTCACTGCCGCACAACACAGGGTTAACCCTTTCACTGCCACACTACAGAAGGTTAACCCTTTACGATCACACTACAGACGGTTAACCGTCTGTAGTGTGATAGTAAAGGGTTAACCTTCTGTAGTGTGGCCGTCAAAGGGTTAATAGATAATAGATAATAATTAATAGTACACTGTTGGCTATTGATGGTAACGTGACAGTATTCCATACCGACAATACAAATGTTGATAATTCCGATAAACAAAAAAAACAGCAACCGGTGTCATTTTTCTTACAAATGATTTGAATTACCGACCTCGATCCAATGCTTTTGGCCCACAGCTTTTTGCCTCAATTTCTAAATTAAATGTGTTGTTTGTGGACAAGAGGGTGAAAACTTGTAAACTCTCTAAAAGGTTATGCAGGCTTATGAATGGCCAGAGTATTTGGAATACTGTCCGTTTTTGGTCATGTCAATAATGCTTGAACGATGAAGAAAGCCTGTGCTGTTTTTCACCATCATCCAAGTCCGAATAGTTTGTCTCCCGTCGCACCTGCCAAGAACATCTGGGTGCTGCGTGCTGATATGTTCCAGTTCTCATGTCAAACACATATTTCTGAAACGTGTGGGGAGGTCGTGTTGATATCTTTCAGAAAATATCTTAAAACTCAGTGAAGCCGATTTTTTGTTTGTTCTATCTTGTCGTGTTTCTACTCGAGGCCAAACCTCCTGCCTGTGAGAGCGACACAGTAGTCCCTTCCCTCTAAACGTCCCCTCCTTCCTTCTCTCTAAACGTCCCCTCCTTCCTTCTCTCTAAACGTCCCCTCCTTCCTTCTCTCTAAACGTCCCCTCCTTCCTTCTCTCTAAACGTCCCTTCCTTCCTTCTCTCTAAACGTCCCCTCCTTCCTTCTCTCTAAACGTCCCCTCCTTCCTTCTCTCTAAACGTCCCCTCCTTCCTTCTCTCTAAACGTCCCTTCCTTCTCTCTAAACGTCCTCTCCTTCCTTCTCTCTAAACGTCCCCTCCTTCCTTCTCTCTAAACGTCCCCTCCTTCCTTCTCTCTAAACGTCCCCTCCTTCCTTCTCTCTAAACGTCCCCTCCTTCCTTCTCTCTAAACGTCCCCTCCTTCCTTCTCTCTAAACGTCCCCTCCTTCCTTCTCTCTAAACGTCCCCTCCTTCCTTCTCTCTAAACGTCCCCTCCTTCCTTCTCTCTAAACGTCCCCTCCTTCCTTCTCTCTAAACGTCCCCTCCTTCCTTCTCTCTAAACGTCCCCTCCTTCCTTCTCTCTAAACGTCCCCTCCTTCCTTCTCTCTAAACGTCCCCTCCTTCCTTCTCTCTAAACGTCCCCTCCTTCCTTCTCTCTAAACGTCCATTCCTTCCTTCTCTCTAAACGTCCTCTCCTTCCTTCTCTCTAAACGTCCCCTCCTTCCTTCTCTCTAAACGTCCCCTCCTTCCTTCTCTCTAAACGTCCTCTCCTTCCTTCTCTCTAAATGTCCCCTCCTTCTCTCTAAACGTCCCCTCCTTCTCTCTAATCGTCCCCTCCTTCTCTCTAAACGTCCCCTCCTTCTCTCTAAACGTCCCCTCCTTCTCTCTAAATGTCCCTTCCTTCTCTCTAAACGTCCCTTCCTTCTCTCTAAATGTCCCTCTCTAAACGTCCCTTCCTTCTCTCTAAACGTCCCTTCCTTCTCTCTAAACGTCCCTTCCTTCTCTCTAAACGTCCCTTCCTTCTCTCTAAACGTCCCCTCCTTCCTTCTCTCTAAACGTCCCCTCCTTCCTTCTCTCTAAACGTCCCCTCCTTCTCTCTAAACGTCCCTTCCTTCTCTCTAAACGTCCCTTCCTTCTCTCTAAACGTCCCCTCCTTCTCTCTAAACGTCCCCTCCTTCTCTCTAAACGTCCCCTCCTTCTCTCTAAACGTCCCCTCCTTCTCTCTAAACGTCCCCTCCTAGTGTGCTCATGTGTTTGGACCGGCCTCTCACCCCGACCTGAACCCCACTGTGTGAAGGAGCCACTC
The DNA here is from genome assembly GCF_963971535.1 of Notolepis coatsorum. Taxonomy (NCBI): domain Eukaryota; kingdom Metazoa; phylum Chordata; class Actinopteri; order Aulopiformes; family Paralepididae; genus Notolepis; species Notolepis coatsorum. The sequence continues at coordinate 13,700,314 of NC_140172.1, read as the reverse complement.
TGAGTGTGTGAGATACTGACTGTGTGTAAATTGAAAAAAAGCGGCTTCTGGACCGCGCTACGACGAGCCGGATCACAGCTGACGTCGGTATGCGTCTGATTGTTACCCGGCAATGAGCTCTTCCAAATAGTCCACGCAAAAAACCCTCAACCTTTCGCGCGCGTGTGTGGACTCCAGATCTCAGTCCTTTTTCTTGTCTTCCAAAAGTAATGGACATCTCCTTCCCCCTCCCCCCGAAAAAAAGAGAAAAGAAAAGCCATACGTGAACGGGCCTTGGCATTGACTGAGCCAATAAGAGAAGGGCTTAATCCTTAGGCCCTGCCCACTGTTACCGGGGGCTACAGACACATTGTTATTAAAGCGTCTAACGTTGGACTCGTGACTACAGAGCCAAAGGAAACAACAGGAACTTTCTAGAAGAAAACATCAATGCAGGAATGAGGACCAGCCTGCAATCTACCAAGGATACTGTAAGGGATTGACAAGCGACAATGGCCAGTTGTTATCAGCGATAAGGACAAAATGTCATGAGCTTTTTCTTTTTCTTTTGCAAAGCATGTATACATCACTGTCCATAACTCATAAAGGAAGACTCCTCTGTATCTAGAAACATGAAAACCTGCAATATTACCTTTCCTCTGACTTGGCCATCAGACCTGTGTGCATTTCTACAGTATAACTCACACACGTGAATTGAGGGGAGATGTCTTATTATGGGCTATTATTGAATAAAAATAACAGATATATTTGTATGATTGTAAGTACTAGCCCTTGGTGATTCCTTATGTCTTTAGATGTTTGTTTTTTTTATTATCTTTGACTGCGTATGCTAAATGTTTCGATTGATTCCAGAATCGAACAACCTCAAGAACACTAAGGTGAGTGTGTGTGTGTGAGTGTGTGTGTGTGTGTGTGTGTGTGTGTGTGTGTGTGTGTGTGTGTGTGTGTGTGTGTGTGTGTGTGTGTGTGTGTGTGTGTGTGTGTGTGTGTGTGTGTGTGTGTGTGTGTGTGTGTGTGTGTGTGTGTGTGTGTGTGTGTGTGTGTGTGTGTGTGTGTGTGTGTGTGTGTGTGTGTATGAATGGGACATTTGAAAATCACTATCAATCACCAATGTCACCAATAATTTAAATGTAGATTTAAATTAATTACAAATACTGGTGGCAGGACATGTATTTAATTGTTTCAGGTGTACCTTTTCCCCCACAGTTTCCCCCCAAATCAATCTTTGATCTTGGAAGTGTAATCTTTAACGACCATCAGACATAGACATATAGACATAGACATAGATTGTCTAATATCACATGTAAGACGTTGTATCTAAGAATGTAGAATGCGGAGAGATGGGAACCTTCACCAGCACACTAGAACACTGTCCCTTCCCCGCCCTAGAAGTCCGTGGACACACACAGGAGGGAGAAGACAGGTGGTGTGTTTCTCATGTCTTCTGGCGGCACGTAGAGATGATCCCTTAGGGGCATCATAACACATATGGATGATATTGTCGTCATGTCAGTGACATCTAATAATAATAATAATAATAATAATAATAATAATAATAATAATAATAATAATAATAATAATAATAATAATAATAATAATAATAATACATTTTATTTGGGGGCACCTTTGAAGACACCCAAGGTCACCTTACAGGTCATAAAAACAAAGCAAGACTTAAAATGAAGAATAGTTTTGATTGATTGAATTGATTGAAAATTGTATAAACAGATTTCAGAATGGGTACAATACAGTACGGCTCAATACACACAATTGTTAAGGGGATGCAGAACCGAGAAAGACTTTTGTCCTGTTTACATCAGGGTCCGCCATATATGACATACATGACATACAGATAGACAGTACTGCTACATCTATACATTTACGACATACCAGATTTACAAATACAGTACTGTTTAATAGTACAACTGTAGGTTGGGTGGGGGGGGGGTTGGGTAGGTGGGGATTGGAGGGGGGTTGGGTAGGTGGGGTGGGGAGGAGGGTTGGGTAGGTGGGGTGGGGAGGGGGGGTGGAGGGGGGTTGGGTAGGTGGGGTGGGGTGGTGAGGGGTGTTGTGTAGGTGGGGTGGTGGGGGGGTTGGGTAGGTGGGGTGGGGTGGGGGGTGTTGGGTAGGGGGGTTTACAATTACAACCCACCAATTAGTGACACCACACTCACACCACAATGTGAATGTATCACCAAATTCCCCACCATGTGAAAGTACACATAACATGGCTCTTATACAAACAGACTCATTAACAGTGTCCACTGCAGCTGCTCACACAGCGACTGCAAACCCCTGCCAGGACTTCTTACCAGCTTACATAGTTTTAATCTGCATTTAAAACGAACTCCCCACACACGACCTTGCAGGGCGTGCACAGCATGAGACCGACAGTTTGAATTAAAGAGGACATTTGTAATGAGAAACATAACCGCGATGCTGCGATTCATTTTGGTGTCAAATTGCATGTCTTGAAAGAAAGAAATCTTCTCAAAACTCCTACAGCTACTAAGTAATGACCCTGTGGGCTGGCATCAGAAACACACACACACACACACACACACACACACACACACACACACACACACACACACACACACACACACACACACACACACACACACACACACACACACACACACACACACACACACACACACACACACACACACACACACACACACACACACACGTACACACACACACACACACACACACACACACACACACACACACACACACACACACACACACACACACACACACACACACACACACACACACACACACGTACACACACACACACACACACACACACGTACACACACACACACACACACACGCAGCCCGGTTGGACCAGCATGAATAGCAGCAATTATTTCTCTCTCATCACTGTGGGGTCCATTAGACGTACACATCTCCCAGTGATAGCCCTGCTAAATGGATGATGGATTAAAGGCCCACAGCCAAAATGATAATTATGCTACCAGGCATAATGCTAGCTCAAAGTTGTTGATCAACAATAGCCGATCTGATGGGACTGTCTGTCAACACAGCGAGAGCCGTCATTGACACTGACTTTCACAAACAGTGCCTCTGAGCCAATGGATGACCTCAGTCACCCGGCCCCCCTCCTCTCCTCGTCCTCCTGCGGTAAGCGCTAGATAAAACGACGTGTTAAAACAACACAGGAAGTGTGTTTTCCCCGAATTGACCACACGCAGAGACATGTTGAAAATGACACAGCGTTCTCTGTCATTTCAGTAAGCGTTTCTTTTAACTAAGCAGCGCCTAGTGGACAACTCCAGAGTAGCGGCTTATTTTGTGTTCAATTATTGGGATCTTCTTCTATTGGTTGAAATGGGTCACGTGATTCAAGGCAGCGCCTTCTCTTTCCATGCAGCTCTGTTTGTGCCTTGAGAACCATAATATGTTCATAAGTGGATTCCACTTACCTTCCTACAGTACACTATTTAATGGTAGATGTTCTGTTTGGTGGCTCAGATGGACTACTCCCTGAGCAGCTCACCATGCGCCATTAAAGTCTGTTAGCATACATGAGGTTCCAGAGGAGGAAGGGAATGATTCCCCCAGGATTTACAAACAAGATGGTGCTGAGTCACAACTAGGGGGGCCATGCCCCCCCCCCCCCGTCCGCCCGTGAGGCAAACAAATGTGCAATAAAGAAAGCCATTTGCTGTAATTTCCTGCAACTTAAAAACATAATTTCAATAATATAGCAAACACAAGGTTAAGTTCCAAATAAGTTATTTATTTAAGTACAGTATATAAGGTTGCACAATAGTTTAATGTTGAACACAAGAACACACACACGCGCACACACACACACACACACGCACACACACACACACACACACACACACATACACACACACACACACACACACACACACACACACACACACACACACACACACACACTCACAGTGGAACAGAGGACAGAGCAATCATTGACTGGACTGGACTGGACTGGACTGGACTGGACTGCACTAGAACTGGACTGGACAGGTCTGTTTCTAAGCTGGCCCCAAGCTTTTCACAGTTTTCTCTTTAAACACATGGTGGCGCTGTGCCATTGTTTAGGGCAGCGGTTCTCAAACTACGGGTTGTGACCCAAAGTGGTGTCGTGGGTAGGTGACAGCGCATTGGCAAGAAAAAAAAATTATAATATATATATTTTGGCTAAATATGCCTCGTTTTATAAATGTGTTTTGATAACATAGTACTGTAATAACATTTTCTAATAAATATGCATGATCAAGTTCAACAACGTGTGCTTTTATTTTGATATTCCTTAATTCCACGTTGAAATTACGCGATACATTAATTAAGTGTGGGGTCGCCAAAAGAAAATCCTAAATAAAATGGGGTCGTGGTATAAAAAAGTTTGAGAACCCCTGGTTTAGGGAAAGCCCTGGAATGTTATACTACTTATATACTGGTTATCGCTGCTGTCGGGACAAAACCTCATAACTCCAAAAACCCAACTTTTCAGCAGATGAAAAAAACGAACACAGATTTGAGGGTGAATAGAGTTAGGAGGTTTAGACAGATGATCGGTTTAATGCTTTCCCATTGTTTAAACTTTGTAAAACCCACACACACATATGGAGGATGATCTACGGAGTTGATTTACATAATAAAAAAAAAAAAAAAAAAATGGAGTTATGAGGTTTTGTCCCGACAGCAGCGTTATACTTGTTACATACTTTAACATTGGTTACACCTTCGACTTGCAATAAGTCAATTTACTGCACAAGGGGATATTATGTGAAATGTATTTCAATAATTATGCTCCCAGTACATTTCAGTTTCATAAAGGCATGCAGTGGAGTGGATCAGGAGCCATCAGTAAAGACTGGACAACAAGCCCGGCTGAATCCTTCACTGAAGTCGGAACAGTGTAGAGCATCTTGTTCTCATACAGGTTTACGCTCCTAAGCACCATGTCACCTCCGGACTGTTTCAGAATACTCACAGTTATAGAGCATGCTCCTTCAGCGGTTAGAATGTGAATGAAGAAAACTCTCACTGAGGACAGTTTGAAATGGCAACCGTGGGACAAAGTACTCGATATTGGGATTTTTGTCATCTCTCCTGCGAGAAATAAGTACAATTCTGGACTACAGTAGGTAACATTTAGCTGTTTAATCTTTGAGAAACCAATTGAAAGGGCAGATAACCTCATAGGCCAAGGTAACATAGGTGACCGGTGAGCTATAGGCACTTTGAGAGGGTACAGCTGGTAAAAAGTACCCAGAAATTATACTTAAGTGAAAGTATGGGTACCGTCTCAAAATCGTACTCAAGTAAAAGTCAGAGTATCTGGCTAAAAACACACTTGAGTAAAAGTAAAAAAGTTTCTACTTTTAAATGTACTTAAGTACTAAAAAGTCAAAGTAAAAACCTTTTTTTATTCCGGGGCAATGAAATGTTCCCCGCTTTCTAGTCTTGCACAAGGACCAATTTGCATGGGTATGGGGCACGTTAATTTTCCATTGATGGGGATTTGATTGGCTGTTTTTAAATAAAGTGCGGCCGCAGGATGAATAACGTTAACGTTAGAGAAACAAATATACTAATTAAAATGGTTGGACTGCAATTGAAATTTGTAGGTCTGCATTTTAAATGTAAGGAGTAAAAAGTATGTTTTTTTCCTCTGAAATGTAATTGAGTAAAAGTACAAGTATACAAACCTAATAATACTCGAGTAAAGTACAAATCCCCCCAAAACAGTACTTAAGTATTGTAACGAAGTACAATTACTCAAGTACTTTACACCCCTGGCTATAGGTTGAGGGTACAGCTGATAACTGAGTGAGCTATAGGCATTATACTCTTGGCCATGGTCTGCCTCACACAGACACAGTAACCTTTTTGTTCTATCTGATCGACTTACTGACAGCCTCTGCCGTCTTCTACTGAGTTTGCACTTTGCCTTGCTGCTATTGATGTTGACTGTGTTGCAGATCCTGCATGCTGAGATATTTGTTCTCATGGTAGCAGACATCTTTGTTCTCATGGTAGCAGACATCTTTGTTCTTATGGTAGCAGACATATTTGTTCTCATGGTAGCAGACATCTTTGTTCTCATCATGGTAGCAGACATCTTTGTTCTCATGGTAGCAGACATCTTTGTTCTCATGGTAGCAGACATCTTTGTTCTCATGGTAGCAGACATATTTGTTCTCATGGTAGCAGGTAGCAGACATCTTTGTTCTCATGGTAGCAGACATCTTTGTTCTCATGGTAGCAGACATATTTGTTCTCATGGTAGCAGACATATTTGTTCTCATGGTAGCAGACATCTTTGTTCTCATGGTAGCAGACATCTTTGTTCTCATGGTAGCAGACATCTTTGTTCTCATCATGGTAGCAGACATCTTTGTTCTCATGGTAGCAGACATCTTTGTTCTCATGGTAGCAGACATCTTTGTTCTCATGGTATCAGACATCTTTGTTCTCATGGTAGCAGACATCTTTGCTCTCATGGTAGCAGACATCTTTGTTCTCATGGTAGCAGACATCTTTGTTCTCATGGTAGCAGACATATTTGTTCTCATGGTAGCAGACATATTTGTTCTCATCATGGTAGCAGACATCTTTGTTCTCATGGTAGCAGACATCTTTGTTCTCATGGTAGCAGACATCTTTGTTCTCATGGTAGCAGGTAGCAGACATCTTTGTTCTCATGGTAGCAGACATCTTTGTTCTCATGGTAGCAGACATCTTTGTTCTCATGGTAGCAGACATCTTTGTTCTCATGGTAGCAGACATATTTGTTCTCATGGTAGCAGACATCTTTGTTCTCATGGTAGCAGACATCTTTGTTCTCATGGTAGCAGACATCTTTGTTCTCATCATGGTAGCAGACATCTTTGTTCTCATGGTAGCAGACATCTTTGTTCTCATGGTAGCAGACATCTTTGTTCTCATGGTATCAGACATCTTTGTTCTCATGGTAGCAGACATCTTTGCTCTCATGGTAGCAGACATCTTTGTTCTCATGGTAGCAGACATCTTTGTTCTCATGGTAGCAGACATCTTTGTTCTCATGGTAGCAGACATATTTGTTCTCATGGTAGCAGACATATTTGTTCTCATCATGGTAGCAGACATCTTTGTTCTCATGGTAGCAGACATCTTTGTTCTCATGGTAGCAGACATCTTTGTTCTCATGGTAGCAGGTAGCAGACATCTTTGTTCTCATGGTAGCAGACATCTTTGTTCTCATGGTAGCAGACATCTTTGTTCTCATGGTAGCAGACATCTTTGTTCTCATGGTAGCAGACATCTTTGTTCTCATGGTAGCAGAGATCTTTGCTACTACAAACTTGGCACTGCCGCAACTACCAACACATGTACACCTGATCTCAAGCCAGATGGATTGTCTTTTAGCCTCACAATGGCCTCAAGCATAACCGCAGATTGTGGTTAAACTATTTCAGATGTAATGAACTGCAGAGGATATCATATTGGGATATTGGAAACTGTACACAAATGTAAACAACCCTATAGTGACAACTGGGTTTTCTAAAGTCTGGTGGCAGAGACTCTGAACAAACCCTTAGCACACAGCTTCTCTCAAACCACATCAACGGTCCTGCCACCTGAGGAGAGATACAAGGAGACAAACGAGAGGGGAGCGTCTTCAAGGAGACAAGCGAGAGGAGAGCGTCTTCAAGGAGACAAGAGGAGAGGAGAGCGTCTTCAAGGAGACAAGAGGAGAGGAGAGCGTCTTCAAGGAGACAAGAGGAGAGGAGAGCGTCTTCAAGGAGACAAGAGGAGAGGAGAGCGTCTTCAAGGAGACAAGAGGAGAGGAGAGCGTCTTCAAGGAGACAAGAGGAGAGGAGAGCGTCTTCAAGGAGACAAGAGGAGAGGAGAGCGTCTTCAAGGAGACAAGAGGAGAGGAGAGCGTCTTCAAGGAGACAAGAGGAGAGCGTCTTCAAGGAGACAAGAGGAGAGGAGAGCGTCTTCAAGGAGACAAGAGGAGAGGAGAGCGTCTTCAAGGAGACAAGAGAGAGGAAACCGTCTTCAAGGAGACAAGAGGAGAGGAGAGCGTCTTCAAGGAGACAAGAGGAGAGGAGAGCGTCTTCAAGGAGACAAGAGGAGAGGAGAGCGTCTTCAAGGAGACAAGAGGAGAGGAGAGCGTCTTCAAGGAGACAAGAGGAGAGGAGAGCGTCTTCATGGAGACAAGAGGAGAGGAGAGCATCTTCAAGGAGACAAGAGGAGAGGAGAGCGTCTTCAAGGAGACAAGAGGAGAGGAGAGGAGAGCATCTTCAAGGAGACAAGAGGAGAGGAGAGCGTCTTCAAGGAGACAAGAGAAGAGGAGAGCGTCTTCAAGGAGACAAGAGGAGAGGAGAGCGTCTTCAAGGAGACAAGAGAAGAGGAGAGCGTCTTCAAGGAGACAAGAGGAGAGGAGAGCGTCTTCAAGGAGACAAGAGGAGAGGAGAGCGTCTTCAAGGAGACAAGAGGAGAGGAGAGCATCTTCAAGGAGACAAGAGAAGAGGAGAGCGTCTTCAAGGAGACAAGAGGAGAGGAGAGCGTCTTCAAGGAGACAAGAGGAGAGGAGAGCGTCTTCAAGGAGACAAGAGGAGAGGAGAGCGTCTTCAAGGAGACAAGAGGAGAGGAGAGTGTCTTCAAGGAGACAAGAGGAGAGGAGAGCGTCTTCAAGGAGACAAGAGGAGAGGAGAGCATCTTCAAGGAGACAAGAGGAGAGGAGAGCGTCTTCAAGGAGACAAGAGAAGAGGAGAGCGTCTTCAAGGAGACAAGAGGAGAGGAGAGCGTCTTCAAGGAGACAAGAGGAGAGGAGAGCATCTTCAAGGAGACAAGAGGAGAGGAGAGCGTCTTCAAGGAGACAAGAGGAGAGGAGAGCGTCTTCAAGGAGACAAGAGGAGAGGAGAGCGTCTTCAAGGAGACAAGAGGAGAGGAGAGCGTCTTCAAGGAGACAAGAGGAGAGGAGGGCGTCTTCAAGGAGACAAGAGGAGAGGAGAGCGTCTTCAAGGAGACAAGAGGAGAGGAGAGCGTCTTCAAGGAGACAAGAGGAGAGGAAAGCGTCTTCAAGGAGACAAGAGAGAGGAAAGCGTCTTCAAGGAGACAAGAGGAGAGGAGAGCGTCTTCAAGGAGACAAGAGGAGAGGAGAGCGTCTTCAAGGAGACAAGAGGAGAGGAAAGCGTCTTCAAGGAGACAAGAGGAGAGGAGAGCGTCTTCAAGGAGACAAGAGGAGAGGAGAGGAGAGCATCTTCAAGGAGACAAGAGGAGAGGAGAGCGTCTTCAAGGAGACAAGAGGAGAGGAGAGCGTCTTCACGGAGACAAGAGGAGAGGAGAGCGTCTTCAAGGAGACAAACGAGAGGAGAGCGTCTTCAAGGAGACAAGAGGAGAGGAGAGCGTCTTCAAGGAGACAAGAGGAGAGGAGAGCGTCTTCATGGAGACAAGAGGAGAGGAGAGCGTCTTCAAGGAGACAAGCGAGAGGAGAGGAGAGCATCTTCAAGGAGACAAGAGGAGAGGAGAGCGTCTTCAAGGAGACAAGAGAGAGGAGAGCGTCTTCAAGGAGACAAGAGGAGAGGAGAGCGTCTTCAAGGAGACAAGAGGGGAGGAGAGCGTCTTCAAGGAGACAAGAGAAGAGGAGAGCGTCTTCAAGGAGACAAGAGGAGAGGAGAGCGTCTTCAAGGAGACAAGAGGAGAGGAGAGCGTCTTCAAGGAGACAAGAGGAGAGGAGAGCGTCTTCAAGGAGACAAGAGGAGAGGAGAGCGTCTTCAAGGAGACAAGAGGAGAGGAGAGCGTCTTCAAGGAGACAAGAGGAGAGGAGAGTGTCTTCAAGGAGACAAGAGGAGAGGAGAGCGTCTTCAAGGAGACAAGAGGAGAGCGTCTTTAAGGAGACAAGAGGAGAGGAGAGCGTCTTCAAGGAGACAAGAGGAGAGGAGAGCGTCTTCAAGGAGACAAGAGAGAGGAGAGCATCTTCAAGGAGACAAGAGGAGAGGAGAGCGTCTTCAAGGAGACAAGAGGAGAGGAGAGCGTCTTCAAGGAGACAAGAGGAGAGGAGAGCGTCTTCAAGGAGACAAGAGGAGAGGAGAGCGTCTTCAAGGAGACAAGAGGAGAGGAGAGCGTCTTCAAGGAGACAAACGAGAGGAGAGCGTCTTCAAGGAGACAAGAGGAGAGGAGAGCGTCTTCAAGGAGACAAGAGAAGAGGAGAGCGTCTTCAAGGAGACAAGAGGAGAGGAGAGCGTCTTCAAGGAGACAAGAGGAGAGGAGAGGAGAGGAGAGCGTCTTCAAGGAGACAAGAGGAGAGGGGAGCGTCTTCAAGGAGACAAGAGGAGAGCGTCTTCAAGGAGACAAGAGGAGAGGAGAGCGTCTTCAAGGAGACAAGAGGAGAGGAGAGCGTCTTCAAGGAGACAAGAGGAGAGGAGAGCGTCTTCAAGGAGACAAGAGGAGAGGAGAGCGTCTTCAAGGAGACAAGAGGAGAGGAGAGCGTCTTCAAGGAGACAAGAGGAGAGGAGAGCGTCTTCAAGGAGACAAGAGGAGAGGAGAGTGTCTTCAAGGAGACAAGAGGAGAGGAAAGCGTCTTCAAGGAGACAAGAGGAGAGGAGAGCGTCTTCAAGGAGACAAGAGGAGAGGAGAGGAGAGCGTCTTCAAGGAGACAAGAGGAGAGGAGAGCGTCTTCAAGGAGACAAGAGGAGAGGAGAGCGTCTTCAAGGAGACAAGAGGAGAGGAGAGTGTCTTCAAGGAGACAAGAGGAGAGGAGAGCGTCTTCAAGGAGACAAGAGGAGAGGAGAGCGTCTTCAAGGAGACAAGAGGAGAGGAGAGCGTCTTCAAGGAGACAAGAGAGAGGAGAGCATCTTCAAGGAGACAAGAGGAGAGGAGAGCGTCTTCAAGGAGACAAGAGGAGAGGAGAGCGTCTTCAAGGAGACAAGAGAGAGGAGAGCATCTTCAAGGAGACAAGAGGAGAGGAGAGCGTCTTCAAGGAGACAAGAGGAGAGGAGAGCGTCTTCAAGGAGACAAGAGGAGAGGAGAGCATCTTCAAGGAGACAAGAGGAGAGGAGAGCGTCTTCAAGGAGACAAGAGGAGAGGAGAGCGTCTTCAAGGAGACAAGAGGAGAGGAGAGCGTCTTCAAGGAGACAAGAGGAGAGGAGAGCGTCTTCAAGGAGACAAGAGGAGAGGAGAGTGTCTTCATGGAGACAAGAGGAGAGGAGAGCGTCTTCAAGGAGACAAGAGGAGAGGAGAGCGTCTTCAAGGAGACAAGAGGAGAGGAGAGCGTCTTCAAGGAGACAAGAGGAGAGGAGGGCGTCTTCAAGGAGACAAGAGGAGAGGAGAGCGTCTTCAAGGAGACAAGAGGAGAGGAGAGCGTCTTCAAGGAGACAAGAGGAGAGGAAAGCGTCTTCAAGGAGACAAGAGAGAGGAAAGCGTCTTCAAGGAGACAAGAGGAGAGGAGAGCGTCTTCAAGGAGACAAGAGGAGAGGAGAGCGTCTTCAAGGAGACAAGAGGAGAGGAAAGCGTCTTCAAGGAGACAAGAGGAGAGGAGAGCGTCTTCAAGGAGACAAGAGGAGAGGAGAGGAGAGCATCTTCAAGGAGACAAGAGGAGAGGAGAGCGTCTTCAAGGAGACAAGAGGAGAGGAGAGCGTCTTCACGGAGACAAGAGGAGAGGAGAGCGTCTTCAAGGAGACAAACGAGAGGAGAGCGTCTTCAAGGAGACAAGAGGAGAGGAGAGCGTCTTCAAGGAGACAAGAGGAGAGGAGAGCGTCTTCATGGAGACAAGAGGAGAGGAGAGCGTCTTCAAGGAGACAAGCGAGAGGAGAGGAGAGCATCTTCAAGGAGACAAGAGGAGAGGAGAGCGTCTTCAAGGAGACAAGAGAGAGGAGAGCGTCTTCAAGGAGACAAGAGGAGAGGAGAGCGTCTTCAAGGAGACAAGAGGGGAGGAGAGCGTCTTCAAGGAGACAAGAGAAGAGGAGAGCGTCTTCAAGGAGACAAGAGGAGAGGAGAGCGTCTTCAAGGAGACAAGAGGAGAGGAGAGCGTCTTCAAGGAGACAAGAGGAGAGGAGAGCGTCTTCAAGGAGACAAGAGGAGAGGAGAGCGTCTTCAAGGAGACAAGAGGAGAGGAGAGCGTCTTCAAGGAGACAAGAGGAGAGGAGAGTGTCTTCAAGGAGACAAGAGGAGAGGAGAGCGTCTTCAAGGAGACAAGAGGAGAGCGTCTTTAAGGAGACAAGAGGAGAGGAGAGCGTCTTCAAGGAGACAAGAGGAGAGGAGAGCGTCTTCAAGGAGACAAGAGAGAGGAGAGCATCTTCAAGGAGACAAGAGGAGAGGAGAGCGTCTTCAAGGAGACAAGAGGAGAGGAGAGCGTCTTCAAGGAGACAAGAGGAGAGGAGAGCGTCTTCAAGGAGACAAACGAGAGGAGAGCGTCTTCAAGGAGACAAGAGGAGAGGAGAGCGTCTTCAAGGAGACAAGAGAAGAGGAGAGCGTCTTCAAGGAGACAAGAGGAGAGGAGAGCGTCTTCAAGGAGACAAGAGGAGAGGAGAGGAGAGGAGAGCGTCTTCAAGGAGACAAGAGGAGAGGGGAGCGTCTTCAAGGAGACAAGAGGAGAGCGTCTTCAAGGAGACAAGAGGAGAGGAGAGCGTCTTCAAGGAGACAAGAGGAGAGGAGAGCGTCTTCAAGGAGACAAGAGGAGAGGAGAGCGTCTTCAAGGAGACAAGAGGAGAGGAGAGCGTCTTCAAGGAGACAAGAGGAGAGGAGAGCGTCTTCAAGGAGACAAGAGGAGAGGAGAGCGTCTTCAAGGAGACAAGAGGAGAGGAGAGTGTCTTCAAGGAGACAAGAGGAGAGGAGAGCGTCTTCAAGGAGACAAGAGGAGAGGAGAGCGTCTTCAAGGAGACAAGAGGAGAGGAGAGCGTCTTCAAGGAGACAAGAGAGAGGAGAGCATCTTCAAGGAGACAAGAGGAGAGGAGAGCGTCTTCAAGGAGACAAGAGGAGAGGAGAGCGTCTTCAAGGAGACAAGAGAGAGGAGAGCATCTTCAAGGAGACAAGAGGAGAGGAGAGCGTCTTCAAGGAGACAAGAGGAGAGGAGAGCGTCTTCAAGGAGACAAGAGGAGAGGAGAGCGTCTTCAAGGAGACAAGAGGAGAGGAGAGCGTCTTCAAGGAGACAAGAGGAGAGGAGAGCGTCTTCAAGGAGACAAGAGGAGAGGAGAGCGTCTTCAAGGAGACAAGAGGAGAGGAGAGCGTCTTCAAGGAGACAAGAGGAGAGGAGAGTGTCTTCATGGAGACAAGAGGAGAGGAGAGCGTCTTCAAGGAGACAAGAGGAGAGGAGAGCGTCTTCAAGGAGACAAGAGGAGAGGAGAGCGTCTTCAAGGAGACAAGAGGAGAGGAGAGTGTCTTCAAGGAGACAAGAGGAGAGGAGAGCATCTTCAAGGAGACAAGAGGAGAGGAGAGCGTCTTCAAGGAGACAAGAGGAGAGGAGAGCGTCTTCAAGGAGACAAGAGGAGAGGAGAGCGTCTTCAAGGAGACAAGAGGAGAGGAGAGCATCTTCAAGGAGACAAGAGGAGAGGAGAGCGTCTTCAAGGAGACAAACGAGAGGAGAGCGTCTTCAAGGAGACAAACGAGAGGAGAGCGTCTTCAAGGAGACAAGCGAGAGGAGAGCGTCTTCAAGGAGACAAGAGGAGAGGAGAGCGTCTTCAAGGAGACAAGAGGAGAAGAGAGCGTCTTCAAGGAGACAAGAGGAGAGGAGAGCGTCTTCAAGGAGACAAGAGGAGAGGAGAGCGTCTTCAAGGAGACAAGAGGAGAGGAGAGCGTCTTCAAGGAGACAAGAGGAGAGGAGAGGAGAGCGTCTTCAAGGAGACAAGAGGAGAGGAGAGCGTCTTCAAGGAGACAAGAGGAGAGGAGAGCGTCTTCAAGGAGACAAGAGGAGAGGAGAGCGTCTTCAAGGAGACAAGAGGAGAGGAGAGCGTCTTCAAGGAGACAAGAGGAGAGGAGAGCGTCTTCAAGGAGACAAGAGGAGAGGAGAGCGTCTTCAAGGAGACAAGAGGAGAGGAGAGTGTCTTCAAGGAGACAAACGAGAGGAGAGCGTCTTCAAGGAGACAAGAGGAGAGGAGAGCGTCTTCAAGGAGACAAGAGGAGAGGAGAGCGTCTTCAAGGAGACAAGAGGAGAGGAGAGCGTCTTCAAGGAGACAAGAGGAGAGGAGAGCGTCTTCAAGGAGACAAGAGGAGAGGAGAGCGTCTTCAAGGAGACAAGAGGAAAGGAGAGCGTCTTCAAGGAGACAAGAGGAGAGGAGAGTGTCTTCAAGGAGACAAACGAGAGGAGAGCGTCTTCAAGGAGACAAGAGGAGAGGAGAGCGTCTTCAAGGAGACAAGAGGAGAGGAGAGCGTCTTCAAGGAGACAAGAGGAGAGGAGAGCGTCTTCAAGGAGACAAGAGGAGAGGGGAGCGTCTTCACGGAGACAAGAGGAGAGGAGAGCGTCTTCAAGGAGACAAGAGGAGAGGAGAGCGTCTTCAAGGAGACAAGAGGAGAGGAGAGCGTCTTCAAGGAGACAAGAGGAGAGGAGAGTGTCTTCAAGGAGACAAGAGGAGAGGAGAGCGTCTTCAAGGAGATAAGAGGAGAGGAGAGCGTCTTCAAGGAGACAAGAGGAGAGGAGAGCGTCTTCAAGGAGACAAGAGGAGAGGAGAGCGTCTTCAAGGAGACAAGAGGAGAGGAGAGCGTCTTCAAGGAGACAAGAGGAGAGGAGAGCGTCTTCAAGGAGACAAGAGGAGAGGAGAGCGTCTTCAAGGAGACAAACGAGAGGAGAGCGTCTTCAAGGAGACAAGAGGAGAGGAGAGCGTCTTCAAGGAGACAAACAAGAGGAGAGGAGAGCATCTTCAAGGAGACAAGAGAAGAGGAGAGGAGAGCGTCTTCAAGGAGACAAGAGGAGAGGAGAGCGTCTTCAAGGAGACAAGAGGAGAGGAGAGCGTCTTCAAGGAGACAAGAGGAGAGGAGAGCGTCTTCAAGGAGACAAGAGGAGAGGAGAGTGTCTTCAAGGAGACAAGAGGAGAGCGTCTTCAAGGAGACAAACGAGAGGAGAGCGTCTTCAAGGAGACAAGAGGAGAGGAGAGCGTCTTCAAGGAGACAAGAGGAGAGCGTCTTCAAGGAGACAAACGAGAGGAGAGCGTCTTCAAGGAGACAAGAGGAGAGGAGAGCGTCTTCAAGGAGACAAGAGGAGAGGAGAGCGTCTTCAAGGAGACAAGAGGAGAGGAGAGCGTCTTCAAGGAGACAAGAGGAGAGGAGAGCGTCTTCAAGGAGACAAGAGGAGAGGAGAGCGTCTTCAAGGAGACAAGAGGAGAGGAGAGCGTCTTCAAGGAGACAAGAGGAGAGGAGAGCGTCTTCAAGGAGACAAGAGGAGAGGAGAGCGTCTTCAAGGAGACAAGAGGAGAGGAGAGCGTCTTCAAGGAGACAAGAGAGAGGAGAACGTCTTCAAGGAGACAAGAGGAGAGGAGAGCGTCTTCAAGGAGACAAGAGGAGAGGAGAGCGTCTTCAAGGAGACAAGAGGAGAGGAGAGCGTCTTCAAGGAGACAAGAGAGAGGAGAGCGTCTTCAAGGAGACAAGAGGAGAGGAGAGCGTCTTCAAGGAGACAAGAGGAGAGGAGAGCGTCTTCAAGGAGACAAGAGGAGAGGAGAGCGTCTTCAAGGAGACAAGAGGAGAGGAGAGCGTCTTCAAGGAGACAAGAGGAGAGGAGAGCGTCTTCAAGGAGACAAGAGGAGAGGAGAGCGTCTTCAAGGAGACAAGAGGAGAGGAGAGCGTCTTCAAGGAGACAAGAGGAGAGGAGAGCGTCTTCAAGGAGACAAACGAGAGGAGAGCGTCTTCAAGGAGACAAGAGGAGAGGAGAGCGTCTTCAAGGAGACAAGAGAGAGGAGAGCGTCTTCAAGGAGACAAGAGGAGAGGAGAGCGTCTTCCTTCAAGGAGACAAGAGGAGAGGAGAGCGTCTTCAAGGAGACAAGAGGAGAGGAGAGCGTCTTCAAGGAGACAAGAGAGAGGAGAGCGTCTTCAAGGAGACAAGAGGAGAGGAGAGCGTCTTCAAGGAGACAAGAGGAGAGGAGAGCGTCTTCAAGGAGACAAGAGGAGAGGAGAGCGTCTTCAAGGAGACAAGAGGAGAGGAGAGCGTCTTCAAGGAGACAAGAGGAGAGGAGAGCGTCTTCAAGGAGACAAGAGGAGAGGAGAGCGTCTTCAAGGAGACAAGAGGAGAGGAGAGCGTCTTCAAGGAGACAAGAGGAGAGGAGAGCGTCTTCAAGGAGACAAGAGGAGAGGAGAGCGTCTTCAAGGAGACAAACAAGAGGAGAGCGTCTTCAAGGAGACAAGAGAGAGGAGAGCGTCTTCAAGGAGACAAGAGGAGAGGAGAGCGTCTTCAAGGAGACAAGAGGAGAGGAGAGCGTCTTCAAGGAGACAATAGGAGAGCGTCTTCAAGGAGACAAGAGGAGAGGAGAGCGTCTTCAAGGAGACAAGAGGAGAGGAGAGCGTCTTCAAGGAGACAAGAGGAGAGGAGAGCGTCTTCAAGGAGACAAGAGGAGAGGAGAGCGTCTTCAAGGAGACAAGAGGAGAGGAGAGCGTCTTCAAGGAGACAAGAGGAGAGGAGAGCGTCTTCAAGGAGACAAGAGGAGAGGAGAGCGTCTTCAAGGAGACAAGAGGAGAGGAGAGTGTCTTCAAGGAGACAAGAGGAGAGGAGAGCGTCTTCAAGGAGACAAACGAGAAGAGAGCGTCTTCAAGGAGACAAGAGGAGAGGAGAGCGTCTTCAAGGAGACAAGAGGAGAGGAGAGCGTCTTCAAGGAGACAAGAGGAGAGGAGAGCGTCTTCAAGGAGACAAGAGGAGAGGAGAGCGTCTTCAAGGAGACAAGAGGAGAGGAGAGCGTCTTCAAGGAGACAAGAGGAGAGGAGAGCGTCTTCAAGGAGACAAGAGGAGAGGAGAGCGTCTTCAAGGAGACAAGAGGAGAGGAGAGCGTCTTCAAGGAGACAAACGAGAGGAGAGCGTCTTCAAGGAGACAAGAGGAGAGGAGAGCGTCTTCAAGGAGACAAGAGGAGAGGAGAGCGTCTTCAAGGAGACAAGAGGAGAGGAGAGCGTCTTCAAGGAGACAAGCGGAGAGGAGAGCGTCTTCAAGGAGACAAGAGGAGAGGAGAGCGTCTTCAAGGAGACAAGAGGAGAGGAGAGCGTCTTCAAGGAGACAAGAGGAGAGGAGAGCGTCTTCAAGGAGACAAGAGGAGAGGAGAGCGTCTTCAAGGAGACAAGAGGAGAGGAGAGCTTCTTCAAGGAGACAAGAGGAGAGGAGAGCGTCTTCAAGGAGACAAACGAGAGGAGAGCGTCTTCAAGGAGACAAGAGGAGAGGAGAGCGTCTTCAAGGAGACAAGAGGAGAGGAGAGCGTCTTCAAGGAGACAAGAGGAGAGGAGAGCGTCTTCAAGGAGACAAGAGGAGAGGAGAGCGTCTTCAAGGAGACAAGAGGAGAGGAGAGCGTCTTCAAGGAGACAAGAGAGAGGAGAGCGTCTTCAAGGAGACAAGAGGAGAGGAGAGCGTCTTCAAGGAGACAAGAGGAGAGGAGAGCGTCTTCAAGGAGACAAGAGAGAGGAGAGCGTCTTCAAGGAGACAAGAGGAGAGGAGAGCGTCTTCAAGGAGACAAGAGGAGAGGAGAGCGTCTTCAAGGAGACAAGAGGAGAGGAGAGCGTCTTCAAGGAGACAAGAGGAGAGGAGAGCGTCTTCAAGGAGACAAGAGGAGAGGAGAGCGTCTTCAAGGAGACAAGAGGATAGGAGAGCGTCTTCAAGGAGACAAGAGGAGAGGAGAGCGTCTTCAAGGAGACAAGAGGAGAGGAGAGCGTCTTCAAGGAGACAAGAGGAGAGGAGAGCGTCTTCAAGGAGACAAGAGGAGAGGAGAGCGTCTTCAAGGAGACAAGAGGAGAGGAGAGCGTCTTCAAGGAGACAAACGAGAGGAGAGCGTCTTCAAGGAGACAAGAGGAGAGGAGAGCGTCTTCAAGGAGACAAGAGGAGAGTGTCTTCATGGAGACAAGAGGAGAGGAGAGCGTCTTCAAGGAGACAAGAGGAGAGGAGAGGAGAGCGTCTTCAAGGAGACAAGAGGAGAGGAGAGCGTCTTCATGGAGACAAGAGGAGAGGAGAGCGTCTTCAAGGAGACAAGAGGAGAGGAGAGCGTCTTCATGGAGACAAGAGGAGAGGAGAGCGTCTTCAAGGAGACAAGAGGAGAGGAGAGCGTCTTCAAGGAGACAAGAGGAGAGGAGAGCGTCTTCATGGAGACAAGAGGAGAGGAGAGCGTCTTCAAGGAGACAAGAGGAGAGGAGAGCGTCTTCAAGGAGACAAGAGGAGAGGAGAGTGTCTTCAAGGAGACAAGAGGAGAGGAGAGCGTCTTCAAGGAGACAAGAGGAGAGGAGAGCGTCTTCAAGGAGACAAGAGGAGAGGAGAGCGTCTTCAAGGAGACAAGAGGAGAGGAGAGCGTCTTCAAGGAGACAAGAGGAGAGGAGAGCGTCTTCAAGGAGACAAGAGGAGAGGAGAGCGTCTTCAAGGAGACAAGAGGAGAGGAGAGCGTCTTCAAGGAGACAAGAGGAGAGGAGAGCGTCTTCAAGGAGACAAGAGGAGAGGAGAGCGTCTTCAAGGAGACAAGAGGAGAGGAGAGCGTCTTCAAGGAGACAAACGAGAGGAGAGCGTCTTCAAGGAGACAAGAGGAGAGGAGAGCGTCTTCAAGGAGACAAGAGGAGAGGAGAGCGTCTTCAAGGAGACAAGAGGAGAGGAGAGCGTCTTCAAGGAGACAAGAGGAGAGGAGAGCGTCTTCAAGGAGACAAGAGGAGAGCGTCTTCAAGGAGACAAGAGGAGAGGAGAGCGTCTTCAAGGAGACAAGAGGAGAGGAGAGCGTCTTCAAGGAGACAAGAGGAGAGGAGAGCGTCTTCAAGGAGACAAGAGGAGAGGAGAGCGTCTTCAAGGAGACAAGAGGAGAGGAGAGCGTCTTCAAGGAGACAAGAGAGAGGAGAGCGTCTTCAAGGAGACAAGAGGAGAGGAGAGCGTCTTCAAGGAGACAAGAGGAGAGGAGAGGAGAGGAGAGGAGAGCGTCTTCAAGGAGACAAGAGGAGAGGAGAGCGTCTTCAAGGAGACAAGAGGAGAGGAGAGCGTCTTCAAGGAGACAAGAGGAGAGGAGAGCGTCTTCAAGGAGACAAGAGGAGAGGAGAGCATCTTCAAGGAGACAAGAGGAGAGGAG
Organism: Notolepis coatsorum; assembly: GCF_963971535.1. NCBI lineage: Eukaryota > Metazoa > Chordata > Actinopteri > Aulopiformes > Paralepididae > Notolepis > Notolepis coatsorum. The sequence continues at coordinate 13,681,102 of NC_140172.1, read as the reverse complement.
AGCGTCTTCAAGGAGACAAGAGGAGAGGAGAGCGTCTTCAAGGAGACAAGAGGAGAGGAGAGCGTCTTCAAGGAGACAAGAGGAGAGGAGAGGAGAGCGTCTTCAAGGAGACAAGAGGAGAGGAGAGGAGAGCGTCTTCAAGGAGACAAGAGGAGAGGAGAGGAGAGCGTCTTCAAGGAGACAAACAAGAGGAGAGCGTCTTCAAGGAGACAAGACAAGAGGAGAGCGTCTTCAAGGAGACAAGAGGAGAGGAGAGCGTCTTCAAGGAGACAAGAGGAGAGGAGAGCGTCTTCAAGGAGACAAGAGGAGAGGAGAGCGTCTTCAAGGAGACAAGAGGAGAGGAGAGCGTCTTCAAGGAGACAAGAGGAGAGGAGAGCGTCTTCAAGGAGACAAAAGAGAGGAGAGCGTCTTCAAGGAGACAAGAGGAGAGGAGAGCGTCTTCAAGGAGACAAGAGGAGAGGAGAGCGTCTTCAAGGAGACAAGAGGAGAGGAGAGCGTCTTCAAGGAGACAAGAGGAGAGGAGAGCGTCTTCAAGGAGACAAGAGGAGAGGAGAGTGTCTTCAAGGAGACAAGAGAGAGGAGAGCATCTTCAAGGAGACAAGAGGAGAGGAGAGCGTCTTCAAGGAGACAAGAGGAGAGGAGAGCGTCTTCAAGAGGAGAGGAGAGCGTCTTCAAGGAGACAAGAGGAGAGGAGAGCGTCTTCAAGGAGACAAGAGGAGAGGAGAGCGTCTTCAAGGAGACAAGAGGAGAGGAGAGCGTCTTCAAGGAGACAAGAGGAGAGGAGAGCGTCTTCAAGGAGACAAGAGGAGAGCAGAGCGTCTTCAAGGAGACAAGAGGAGAGGAGAGCGTCTTCAAGGAGACAAGAGGAGAGGAGAGCGTCTTAAAGGAGACAAGAGGAGAGGAGAGCGTCTTCAAGGAGACAAGAGGAGAGGAGAGCGTCTTCAAGGAGACAAGAGGAGAGCGTCTTCAAGGAGACAAGAGGAGAGGAGAGCGTCTTCAAGGAGACAAGAGGAGAGGAGAGCGTCTTCAAGGAGACAAGAGGAGAGGAGAGCGTCTTCAAGGAGACAAGAGGAGAGGAGAGCATCTTCAAGGAGACAAGAGGAGAGGAGAGCGTCTTCAAGGAGACAAGAGGAGAGGAGAGCGTCTTCAAGGAGACAAGAGGAGAGGAGAGCGTCTTCAAGGAGACAAGAGGAGAGGAGAGCGTCTTCAAGGAGACAAACAAGAGGAGAGCGTCTTCAAGGAGACAAACGAGAGGAGAGCGTCTTCAAGGAGACAAGAGGAGAGGAGAGCGTCTTCAAGGAGACAAGAGGAGAGGAGAGCGTCTTCAAGGAGACAAGAGGAGAGGAGAGCGTCTTCAAGGAGACAAGAGGAGAGGAGAGCGTCTTCAAGGAGACAAGAGGAGAGGAGAGCGTCTTCAAGGAGACAAGAGGAGAGGAGAGCGTCTTCAAGGAGACAAGAGGAGAGGAGAGCGTCTTCAAGGAGACAAGAGGAGAGGAGAGCGTCTTCAAGGAGACAAGAGGAGAGGAGAGCGTCTTCAAGGAGACAAGAGGAGAGGAGAGCATCTTCAAGGAGACAAGAGGAGAGGAGAGCGTCTTCAAGGAGACAAGAGGAGAGGAGAGCGTCTTCAAGGAGACAAGAGGAGAGGAGAGCGTCTTCATGGAGACAAGAGGAGAGGAGAGCGTCTTCAAGGAGACAAGAGGAGAGGAGAGCGTCTTCAAGGAGACAAGAGGAGAGGAGAGCGTCTTCAAGGAGACAAGAGGAGAGGAGAGTGTCTTCAAGGAGACAAGAGGAGAGGAGAGCGTCTTCAAGGAGACAAAAGAGAGGAGAGCGTCTTCAAGGAGACAAGAGGAGAGGAGAGCGTCTTCAAGGAGACAAGAGGAGAGGAGAGTGTCTTCAAGGAGACAAGAGGAGAGGAGAGCGTCTTCAAGGAGACAAGAGGAGAGGAGAGTGTCTTCAAGGAGACAAGAGGAGAGGAGAGCGTCTTCAAGGAGACAAGAGGAGAGGAGAGGAGAGCGTCTTCAAGGAGACAAGAGGAGAGGAGAGCGTCTTCAAGGAGACAAGCGAGAGGAGAGCGTCTTCAAGGAGACAAGAGGAGAGGAGAGCGTCTTCAAGGAGACAAGAGGAGAGGAGAGCATCTTCAAGGAGACAAGAGGAGAGGAGAGCGTCTTCAAGGAGACAAGAGGAGAGGAGAGCGTCTTCAAGTAGACAAGAGGAGAGGAGAGCGTCTTCAAGGAGACAAGAGGAGAGGAGAGCGTCTTCAAGGAGACAAGAGGAGAGGAGAGCGTCTTCAAGGAGACAAGAGGAGAGGAGAGCGTCTTCAAGGAGACAAGAGGAGAGGAGAGCGTCTTCAAGGAGACAAACGAGAGGAGAGCGTCTTCAAGGAGACAAGAGGAGAGGAGAGCGTCTTCAAGGAGACAAGAGGAGAGGAGAGCGTCTTCAAGGAGACAAGAGGAGAAGAGAGCGTCTTCAAGGAGACAAGAGAAGAGGAGAGCGTCTTCAAGGAGACAAGAGGAGAGGAGAGCGTCTTCAAGGAGACAAGAGGAGAGGAGAGCGTCTTCATGGAGACAAGAGAAGAGGAGAGCGTCTTCAAGGAGACAAGAGGAGAGGAGAGCGTCTTCAAGGAGACAAGAGAAGAGGAGAGCGTCTTCATGGAGACAAGAGGAGAGGAGAGCGTCTTCAAGGAGACAAGAGGAGAGGAGAGCGTCTTCAAGGAGACAAGAGGAGAGGAGAGCGTCTTCAAGGAGACAAGAGGAGAGGAGAGCGTCTTCAAGGAGACAAACGAGAGGAGAGCGTCTTCAAGGAGACAAGAGGAGAGGAGAGCGTCTTCAAGGAGACAAGAGGAGAGGAGAGCGTCTTCAAGGAGACAAGAGGAGAGGAGAGCGTCTTCAAGGAGACAAGAGGAGAGGAGAGTGTCTTCAAGGAGACAAGAGGAGAGGAGAGCGTCTTCAAGGACGGCACGGTGGTGTAGTGGTTAACACTGTCGCCTCACAGCAAGAAGGTCCAGGGTTCGAATCCCGCTTGGGGACCAGGTTTCCATGATGCCAGTTACCCAGGTGGGGTATCTCCCAGGCCTTTCTGTGTGGAGTTTGCATGTTCTCCCCGTGCTCGCAAGGGTTTCCCCCCCCGATAAGATAAACCCAATGGAAAAACATGCACAACAACAAGATCGCTAACGCTGTGGCATCCTTGACGAAGACGGACAGGAGCACTTGGATTGGTCCCCTGGCGCGGCTCACGTGGCGCCTGTCTGCTCCCGGCTGCCCTTGGGGGGGAAGGACGACGGGATGGGTTAATCGCAGATACGCATTGTATGCATGGTTCGCATGTGTGCCAAATGGTGACCTCGGAGCAGGTCCTAAATTATTATTATTATTATAAGGAGACAAGAGGAGAGGAGAGCGTCTTCAAGGAGACAAGAGGAGAGGAGAGCGTCTTCAAGGAGACAAACGAGAGGAGAGCGTCTTCAAGGAGACAAGCGAGAGGAGAGCGTCTTCAAGGAGACAAGAGGAGAGGAGAGCGTCTTCAAGGAGACAAGAGGAGAGGAGAGCGTCTTCAAGGAGACAAGAGGAGAGGAGAGCATCTTCAAGGAGACAAGAGGAGAGGAGAGCGTCTTCAAGGAGACAAGAGGAGAGGAGAGCGTCTTCAAGGAGACAAGAGGAGAGGAGAGCGTCTTCAAGGAGACAAGAGGAGAGGAGAGCATCTTCAAGGAGACAAGAGGAGAGGAGAGCGTCTTCAAGGAGACAAGAGGAGAGGAGAGCGTCTTCAAGGAGACAAGAGGAGAGGAGAGCGTCTTCAAGGAGACAAGAGGAGAGGAGAGCGTCTTCAAGGAGACAAGAGGAGAGCGTCTTCAAGGAGACAAGAGGAGAGGAGAGCGTCTTCAAGGAGACAAGAGGAGAGGAGAGGAGAGGAGAGGAGAGGAGAGGAGAGGAGGGAAGAGGAGAGGAGAGGAGAGGAGAGGAGAGGAGAGGAGAGGAGAGGAGAGGAGGGAAGAGGAGAGGAGAGGAGAGGAGAGGAGAGGAGAGGAGAGGAGAGGAGAGGAGAGGAGAGGAGAGGAGAGGAGAGGAGAGGAGAGGAGAGGAGAGGAGAGGAGAGGAGAGGAGAGCTGCTTCGGGGGTCAGGGCCCCGATTAGTAACATTCCTTTGAGCCCCGCTGTCCTCAGAATGATGAAGGCCCCCTACTGCCCTGTTTGTCTAGCGGATGTGAGTAACTGGAGGCCCTGAAACATCGTTATCTTCTTCCTCATGTTGTGAGGCCGCCTAGGCCCAGACCACCTGCAGTGCTCTGTTTGTAAGGAAGGGGGAAAAGACTGCAGTGATGATGATCCGTGTTATGGGGATGAATCCATAAAGCAATTAAAAGTCCCCATTGAGTCTAATTGCTGAGTACACTCGTCCTGTAAGTGGAGAGCAAATGGCAGCCTGGCAGCTGTTGCAGTCACACTTTTATGCACACAATCAAAACAAAAAATGACTGGTTCATGGGGGCCCAATGCACAATATACCGACGACATTTTCAGCACCGATAAAAAATAATTTATCTACAGAAACTAGCGTCTGAAATTATGAAAGTCGATTTTGTTATGAAGAGGTACGCAGGGTTAAACTAACATGGATCTTCATCATTGCAGAAAAAAACTGTAAAAGGCTTCATGAAATACTAAGAAAATACAGGAATTTTGTGCCAGTGTCAATTTACAGTCATGCTCTATAAATAAACCGGTGCATTTTGTAGTTCAATGTTCCGTTTGTGACTTGATCAGGATGCAACTTATAGACTCAGAATTCTCCATGCTACATACTATATATTGTAGGCAGGGTTTTCAGTATGTGATCTCTGTTGGTATACTGTAAATAATGTGCCGGTATGCAACAGAGATTTGTGTGCATACCAAAAGCAATAACATTTGACATATGGAGTGGTTTGTGGTTGCTACACAATCATTTAAGTCCCACAATTCATTGCGCCAGGTCATTTCCAGTGCCAGGTCAGCGACAATTTTCTAAAGCTGCATAATTTGTATGTTTTTGTCAGTAGCTGTATCCTCCTGATTGCACAGCTATCATATGGAAACAGCTGTGAACTGTTTACTTCTTCTGGTATTCTGAACAACCTGGGTGTGCAAGTTCTCTAAGTATGTTGTATCTATGTCGCACACTGCACTCTGTGTACAGAATGGTAAGCTCCAACAGTATGTATCTCTATGGTACGTAGTATGATTAGTGCTGTCAATAGATTAAAAGAAATTAACTAATTAATCTCACAATTCTCTGTAATTAATCTAGATTAATCTAGTTTAAAATAGAATTTTTCTACTTAAGACCGAAGCTTGTAACAGATATTTACTTGAGTAAAATCATGGAATTAATGTAAAATCAACACAAAGAAAGTATATTTAGATTCAACAACTATTTTAATAGCTTTCTTTGAATACAGTTTCTCTCCTGTGAAATACAAATGTTCAACAAAACCATCAACATTGACTCAGCTAGACCTCTTTCTTATATCCGCGGCGCTAACAGAACTTAAAAACAACCCAGGCCTATGTTAAAGTGCAGATTGGCTTAGAGGACGATAATGTCTTGTATGAATCATATTAACAACAAAAATGTGTTCCATCTTCATGTCAGATGATTTTCAAAAAGGTGCATGAGTCAATGCAAAAAAATAACAAAGATACTGCTGAAAGTTCAGAATGTTGAACATTTTTCACTCCATAGATTAATCTAGATTAAAAAAATGTAACGCTTTAAATAATTTAAATTAATCTCCAACGTTAAAGCATTAACTTTGACAGCTATACTAGTTAGTCTCAAACATGGTGGTCTGACCTTTTCGTGTAGAACATGAAGCAAGTAAAGGAAAAAGAATGCTTCTTCAAGTTTGATCCACAGAACAAAAGCGAAATGGCTGCCAAGAAAACCTACTGAGCGCTGGTCTCCGTGTTGGCCACTAGATGGCAGTAGTAAGTCATTAATTTTGCATGCAGCTGAGCGTCCTGAGTACGGCTACATAACTGACACAACTGGCCCTAATAGTTGGAACTCTTTGTACGTGTGGGTGATTCGCACTACTATTGAAACTATCCACCACAAACGGTGTGTGAGGAAGGCATGCAGAAATGTCAAGGACACCTCGCTCTCACCCCAGTCATGGTCTGTTTGGGCGCTTACAGGTCAAGCACACTCAGGAACAGCTTCTTTCCCTCAGCTGTCATCTCCCTGAACTATGTGCCATGTTGACAGCCCCCCCCCCCCCCCCCCCCCCCCCACCATATAAACTCTGAACTCTGGCTCCATTGCCTATACCCTCCTAGGCTCTGTTATCCATACTGTACGACTCTGAACTCTGTTGCCTAAACTCAATTTATACTTACCTACTGCTTTCACGGTCTGGATATTCTGTATGATAGCATGTATAACAGTGCTGTATATACAGCATATTTACATTTATATATTTATATTACAGCATATATATATATTTGTCTGAATATACCTGCCTATAACCCCTCATATACTTGCTTGTACACCTGCACACAACCCTTAGCTCTGTATGATAGCATGTACTATAATGCTGTATATATAATATATACCTATCCTCACCGGTCTGTACTGACCTGCACAAAGTCCTTTACTATATCTATCTGTACATATTCTACTCTTACTCGTTACGCTGCTGACCAGACAGTAGTAGTCATACTGTCTCTATTTATATAAATAATACAACTCTGTACATACATCTGATTAGCACTACACTCAGTAGTACTAATTTGTACATTTAGTTTCAAAATAATGTGATTTAATACCATTTTTGAAGCATTTTATGGATCCAAACACCACACCCAACTGGGGTCTCAATGTTGAGATACGTAAAATGAGTTAATTAATGCAACATGCCATTATTTTAAATACACTTTTTTCATATATTACTTTACACCATAAAAACATTTTGTTTCAAAGTGTACTGATAATTTATATGATTTATTCAACAATGAAGTTGACGAAAAACAAGTTAAAAATAAAACTTTCTTTGGAAGTAGTTATTGTGTGTTCTGACAGCTTACCACTTGTGTATTTTGAGCTATTTCTTAGAATAACTTAATATTACTGTTTAATGCATGTATATTATTTATACTGTAACATTACATACCCTTAGTAAAAGGATTAGTGTGTTTGTGCGTTGGCTACACGCTACAGTATGTGATGCTAACAGGTCAAATCAACACAGCTCCATAAATACATGACATGAATCGTACTTTACTGAAAGAACAGTTTTTTCAAAATAAAGACTCAGTTCTCTAATTAAAGGGCACTTCCCATTTATCACTACGCACCAGATATGCACCAGACACCACATGGCCATAGATATATATAAAGACTAGATGACTCACCCACGCTGCTGGCCGCCTGTAACTGTTCCGCAACAGTAAGTGACTTCCGGGTAGGCCTGATTGGCCCCGACAGGCACGTGACGCGGCAAACTCAGGACGCGCAACGAGGCTGCTGAGAGCTGTCGCGCGGAAATAGGCTGTCTATTGCCATTCTCTAACACAAACTCTAACCTTAACCAGCTCCTTAACAGCGCCTAAACTTAACCGTTCTAACCTTAACCAACTCCGAAACAATGCCTAACCTTAACCTTAACCTTAACCATGCCTAACCTTAACCATAGAAAGAATATTGCCATTCTCTAAGACAAACTCTAACCTTAACCAGCTCCTTAACAGCGCCTAAACTTAACCGTTCTAACCTTAACCAACTCCGAAACAATGCCTAACCTTAACCTTAACCTTAACCATGCCTAACCTTAACCGGCGAAAGAATACACGTTAAAAAAAAAATCACGTTAAAAAAAAAAGATTTGATGGGATTCGAACTCACCAACAACGGACCGCAGGATCGCAGGACCGCTGCTCTGCCAGGTGAGCTGAAGCGCCGAATGAAAGTCATGGCGTATTTGGACGGTTACGTAATTCTGCAAGCTCTGCCGCTCGGCTCCGCGGAGCGTGCCGCGCGGCAGAGAAAGTTGCGCGTCACGTGCCTGTCGGGGCCAATCAGGCCTACCCCGGAAGTAACTTACTGTTGCGGATAAGCTATAAGCCTGCTGGCCAACGGAGACCAACATTGCCACATGGCAGCCATCTTGCTACAGGTAGCATGCCCACTCATAACATGAATGTCAAGTCAAGAGTCAAGAGTTTTATTTGTCACGGCATACAAGTATACAATGAAATGCGGGGGGTCTTGCCCGCAACGATTGTGCATAATGCAATAATAATAATATAATAAGAATCCAATAGAACGACATTGTGCAATAATACAAGTAATCAAAGTAGGGCATATCGGTATCTGTACATGAGTTTTTACAGAGCATGGTAGGACATGCTAGGTCCTGTGATAGTGCAATACACTGTTAACTATGGATGAGGCACTGGGTCTTTATGTACACTGCTATAAAATGCTATATTATACAATCTCAAGTTATACTATACTATTCTTAAAGTGACCTTTCCTTTTGTAAAGTGACCATAAGTGTGAGCGTGTGCAGCATGAGTGTGTGTGTGCTCATGTTAAAGTGGCTGCTAGTGTGTGAGCGTGTACAGCAGGGGTGGCCAACCAGTCAGAGACTAAGAGCCACAAAAAAATGACTGTGGTACCACAAAGAGCCACACCATATACTAGCGTTTCTCAACCTTTTTTTTCAGTCACGACACCCTTCATGTGTTTATAGGTCTCACCCTCTGGCCTCTGAAGTTGCTAATGTCTTTTTTATTTGGGCCTCACAGGGTTAAAAGTACCCTGTGAGACCCACGGTTGCAAAATTACAAAATCACTTTTAGCCATTTAAAAAAATAATGTTTATTTAAAAAATGTTAAAGGGGAACTATTTTACTATTTCTTTCACTATTTGGGCACTTTTACACAATTCCTGTGAGTCTATGGAACACCTAGGTTTTTTTCAAAAAAAATGCATTGTTTTGTATTTCTAATCAAGTACTAAAAACCGCATTTTTCTACCTCAAGATCTTAAGCCGTTTTGAGGCTGGGCTCCAACCACTGTGTGGCCTGGTGCCAACTGCCACATCAACTGCCACATTATTATGCAGCTGAGAAATCTCTGACATCACAGATATGCACATTTTCAGATGACTCAGTTCAGTGAGGGTGAATATTGTGAGAGGAGAATTGGAAGAATTCGCCAATATGAGAATTAGAGACATATATCCTATTAATATAAGTCCACATAGCTAAGAAACAATGGTAAACACTGAAAAAAGCCATTTATAAGATAGTTCCCCTTTAAGCACATGTATAGTCAATTGGTCCTGTTGTTCAGCCTCACAATGCTATTTGATAGTAAATGTGTTTATATGTCCCACCCTCTGGCCTCTGAAGTTGCTAATTTCTTTTTAATTTGGGCCTCACAGGGTTAACCTCTTAAGCCCGAGATATACAGTAAAAGTGTATATTTTCAGCATTATGTTTGTTTACCAATTATTTTAACTGTTATTAGTGAAATATAAGATTATAGAAATCTCAGGGAATTGAGTCGGAAACCGGCGCATATTGACAGGAGGAAGTGGCACAGCCAAAAGTGAGTGTAGTCTTTTGAAGGAAGAGACTCAGGGCTTTCAAATTTCGAAAAACTACCCTACCCAGCTCACACCAGCCCCTGTCAATCATCTGACTTCTGGATTTACTTTTTAATTTCTCTTATTTTTGGGGATTATCTCCCACAAACCTGAACGTTATTGCCATAAAACAGAACGCAGTTAGTTTCTCTACCTTTCTGTGAACGTCTTGCAAAAAACGGTGTTGCAATATGATGAAGAATGGTGGAGAAATTTACATTATAAAAAAGATGGCAGAATTCAGTACTGTATCTACAAAACCTTCTGTTTAATCATCTTCCCTTTATTCATTTGCTTAGATTTTTCAGGTCTGGTCAATTTTAGCATGGTGTTATTTACAGTCAAAGATAATTTTTTTTTTTAATAGAATTGATATTCTCCTTTGGTTCATTACAATTTACTCAAGCCTAGTAACAGACACACTATTTCTGACACTGATCCATATAATGTCCCTACATGTAGATTCAGATACCAAGAACATGCAAATGGACCATTTAAAAAAAAATTGTAAATGTTTATTCTACGTCCTTATGGAATGAGTGACATAAAAAAAAAAAAAAAAAAAAAATATTTTTTTTTTATGGATGGAAGAGCCGCACATTGACGGGCAAAGAGCCGCATGCGGCTCGCGAGCCGCGGGTTGGCCACCCCTGGTGTACAGTGTGTGTGTTGTGTGTGTGCTCATGTGTGCTTATGTGTGGAGAGTTCAGTGTTCAAGGCTCTGATGGCCTGGGGGAAGAAGCTGAGCCGAAGTCTCTCTGTCCTAGTTGCTGGTGTGTGCAGGCGTTTGCCTGACCGCAGCAGCTTGAACAGGCTGTTGTTGGGGTGGTGAGGGTCTTTCATTATTCTGCAGGCTCTGGATTTGCACCTCTTGTTATATAGGACCTGCAGGGGTGGTAGTGCAATATTCGTGGTACACTCGGCTGAGCGCACCACTCTCTGTAGGGCCTTCTTGTCCTGTGCCGTGCTGTTTCCATACCAGGCAGTGATGTTTCCAGTCAAGATGCTCTCTACAGCTCCGGAGTAGAAGGACTGGAGTATCTTCCCAGATACTCTGAACTTCCTTAACTGTCTCAGGTGGTAGAGGCGCTGCTTCGCCTTTTTTACGACTGAGTCTATGTGTGTTGTCCATGTCAGATCCTCTGAGATGTGGACCCCCAGGTACTTGAAGCTGCTCACCCTGTCCACGGTAGCCCCGTTTATCCTCAGTGGTGTGTGTGTCCACTGCTGTTTTCTCCTAAAATCCACGATCAGCTCCTTGGTTTTACCAATGTTCAGGAGCAGGCTGTTGTCCTGGCACCAGCGTTCCAGTACCTCAACCTCCTCCCGGTAGGCCTTCTCGTCGTTGTCCATTTTCTGCATTAATTCCTAGAACGCTATAGTTATGGTAAACGCATAATATAGATTATCGATTGCAGTTTATTCGCGATACACGCTATATTAAAAAATCCAACTGAATACGATCCTAAACGTTATGACTCATCATGTGCGGATGAAAGGGGGGGGGGGGTCATTTATAATTCCGTGATCGTCAGTAAATGCTTTATATATTGATCAGAGCGGTTTGCATTGAAAAGAATAAACAATCAAGCTGAAAGTAACGTTACTGTCCTCTTACCGTTCGCCGATGAGACTGGAGGAAAAAGATCCCACTTATTTGACGTCGATCGACTAGATCCATTTCTGGTTTGTATGGCGCAATAAACGCCCAAATCATATCGATTATTGAGTTATGGCAGCGATCCATATACACGGATGTGTGTCTAGAGTCCCGCAACAATATGTGACTGCCGGATGGATTTCCCAGATGCACCAAGATCACCAGAGATCCATTTCCGGTTGTAACTCGCCCGATCATCCACCAGGCGGCGGTATTGAAGCGTTGCACGGTTGTGCAGAGTCCCACTGTCTCAGCAGAGGCTGGGTGGCGGAATTATGAATACCATGGCGAAAAAATTAAATATGATCTCAATAACGTCGTATTCCGTGGCTTGGCGGAATTTGCATGACCAGCAAACCCGTCGTACAACGTTATTGACGGTCAATGTGTTAATAACGTTTGTAATAAACCAAACCGTTTTGAGTATTTTTGTTTGTGCAGATCACTCACCTTAAAGCAGTAGGGGTTGGAATCACCAGTTTCATCACGATACGATATCGATTCTTTGGACAACGATACGATATTTGCCGATATCACAAAGTCTGCCACGATACGATTCAGGTGCCTGGGATCGATATGAGACGATATTATGTGACCATTTAACACAATCAGTCAGATTTAGATCAACTCAAAAAAGGCAACGGAAATATCATTTGACATTTTTATTTTTGAGCTCTTCCAGACATTTAAATGAAAAACAATCTATTGTTTTTAATACAAATAGACCTCCTGTTCACTATAAAGTGCCACGTTTTGATATATTGAGCTTTAAACTTTAAGTAAATGTTCAGGAAGCGGAAGGACTCCACAGAATATGGGCATGGTGGCAATGCTACAAAGTGCCCATAATAATAATAATAATAATAAAGAACAACCTCTGGGAAATGTTGGCTGTTATAAGACGTATAGACTTTTTTACACCCCTCGCTCCTCTACTCAGGCGAGGGCCGGTGACTTGAGATAGTAAAATAGATTTATTCCAAGAAAAAGGCAAAGGCAGCGGATATAAATTAAAACCTGCAAATATTTATTGTAGTAACATAACAAAAATAGTCCAAAAGCAAATGCTTGATTAAAAACATTACGCCTCATAACAAACAGCTCCCTTGTGTTGTGGAATGTAGCTGAGGCTGAATAACTTACTCAGCCAGTGGAGATCCGGTTAATACAGTTTATTAACTCAGAATGAAAGTATCAATACAAAATAGTCAGAATATATAGCTGGATGGCTCTCACATTAGGTGACTAGCAGAAACCCGGACATGAGAGGGGGGGGGGGGGGACTTTTATACACACAGGAGAGGGTGGGGGTCAAGAAGGGACTGGGGGTTGGGTGAGTTGAAAGATAGAGAGAGGAAGAAATGGGGGAAGGGTGAATGGAGATGGGTGAGGGATTAAGGAGGGAGGGGGGAGGGAACGTTTTATCTACCACACTTGTCTCCCTAAATATATCGTACGGGTGAGATAGAAAGACTCTGACATAAGGTGGAGGCATACAAATCATAACAAAAACATAATGTTGTTGTTCCAAATACTATGGAAACATAAATTAAAAAGGAAAAACAAGAAAATAAATGGAACTAAAATAATTAGACAATTAAAGAGCTCATAAGGCTGGCTCCGACATGCCAGACCCCAATTGTTGAAAGAGTAAACAATTGTAATTCTGTAAGAAATAAAATGGAGATATACAGTATCATAATGCATGATTTAAGATACTAGATGTTTGTCTTTCTAAGTAGACATAATTACGACCATAGTTGGTTCTTCTTTATTCTTTTTGAAGATCAGTGCCTTTGTGAGCTAAATGTATGCAAGAGTTTGTGTGTGTGTGTGTGGGGGGGGGGGGGGGGGGGGGGGTAGCGTTAGGGTGTTTTAACCTAATTAGGTTAGTTTCTTTCTGGCTTAAACATCATGGACTACAACAGAAAACTAGCAACCCTGCCAATGGCTAATGTTGGCATATTTACAGTTTCTAATAGCCGGTCAATACAGTACATGCTGCCAACACTGCGGCTGCGCGGTCCAACTTGGGGGCGCTTGCGTGCTTCACTGGCACAACCTCACTTTAACAATCAGGAAAGCTGCGTGCGCGTTGTAATTACTGTCTACTAGGGGTGTAATAACGGTACACAAAAACCACGGTTCGGTACATACCTCGGTTTTTAAGTCACGGTTCAGTACGGGTTTTCAGTACAGTGGGGGAAAGTTTGGCTTTCCATGTTCCACTCAGGGGTGATGTAGTGTGCAATACTAATTGTAGGGCCGAATATTCTATATTGAAATTAATAATAGACTGAAAATAAAATGATATTAGATTGTGAAAAAAACAGTCCCCAGTGGGCGGTCGTTAGTGGTTAACATATCGTTGTATTCGTTCGGTACGCAGCCTAAGGTCCAGTACTGAAACGGTTCTGTACGGATACGTGTACCTTTACACCCCTACTGTCTACCAGGCCAGAGGTATGACGCGGCCCCAGAGCCAATGTACCTCGCCTCACAGAGGGGTGTTACTGTGCTGTTTTAATCTGGCCAAACCCATCTGGAAGGACGTCTGGTGACATGAAGGTTGCTGCTGAGGTGATGGAGTTTAGCCATTTCTGCCAATATAGATGGTGCCCCCGGAATAATGTCATTCCGACCACACATGGGTCTGTACTGTAGAGGTCCTGAAGAATCATCCTGCCAGTAAGGACAACTGATGAGAGGAAACTATGAGGGTTGTAGACAGAGCTAACCACGGGCACCGAGAGATCTTGTTTCCTGTCCAAATCCAGCTGTTTTAACTCCTTGGGCCTTTCCTCCACAGGGATTGAAGAACAGACCCTCTTTGACTGATTGATTGATTGATTGATTGATTGATTGATTGCTTGATTGATTGATTGATTGATTGATTGATTGATTGATTGATTGATTGATTGATTGATTGATTGATTGATTGATTGATTGATTGATTGAAAATTGTATTAACAGATTGCAGAATGGGTACAATACAGTGCGGCTCAATACAAACAATTGTTAAGAGGATGCAGACCAGAGAAAGACTTTCGTCTTGTTTACATCAGGGTCCCCCATTTTCAATTCATAATGACATTTATGACATACACAACATACCAATGCTGCTGATTAATTTGGTCAATCCACATCCTGGCCTTGCACAGGGGTCTTTGAGGTCTCTATACAAAGAGCCTGGTCCACACACTGTCTACTGACTTAGACAGTTGTTCACATACAAATTGTGAACTGTGCTAATCATCTGTTCAGAGCCAGAACAAACAGGCCCAGAGACAGTTTCTTCCCCAGAGACGTCACCACCTTGAACTCTAACATGCACCAATAACTCACCCCTTCCCCCTCCTCCCACACCGTGCAACATCCTACCCCTCAAGTGCAATACCCACCCACTACCGTCTGACACTGTGATTGTTATTTTGTATATTGTTATTTTGTATATTGTTGTTCATTTGTATATTGTACAGTATTGTAACGTTGTTTTATTGTATAGTATTTTATGTTTCTCTTTTATTACTTGTGTGATTTTATATTTGCTTCCACTACTGCACCCTAAGTTTGAGTCCCAAATCTCGTTGTATGCAAATATAACGACGATAAAGTACAATCTAATCTAATCTACTCATACTCCTCCTGGTTGTCTGTTTGAGAAACGTTGAGTGCAAGGCTTGCCCAGCTGGGAGAGGATACAGCCACCAAAGAGATGGACAGTCACCCTGAAGCCTGCGCGGGGTTGAGTTGTGTCTATTACACCAGGGGTTCCCAAACTTTTCAGGCCGGGACCCAGAAAATAAGGCGTCAGAGAGCCGCGGCCCAATGCACATCGTCAGGCTTTTTTTTATTATTTTTTTTGCCAGGCGACCGATTTTTTAAGCCAAATATCACTTCAATCCTATTAAGTTAGTTCAAGTTAGTTATTCATTTATATGTGCTATTTATGAGAGGGCTAACTTGTTGCAAAATAATAATGATAATAATAATAGCCTCATTAAAATACTATTGTTGCTTCGGTTGTTTTCAGCGTTTTATGTGCATAATCTGTTATTTAGTTTGAAATGTTCGTTGAAATAAGTAGTTTTTTCATTTTTGTTTATTTATTAAGTTAATATAAAACCATATAGTCACATTTTAGAATACAATAGAATATAATTTTAGAATACAACTAGAAACACTGTCCTGGCCTGCTTCTAAGTTCAGTGTCCTGACAAAAAAATAAAAAAAATAAATAATAATTTATTTATAATTTTTTTGGAAATCATCTCGCGGCCCTCCCGTGGCTGCTCGCGGCCCACATTTGGGTTGCGACCCCGACTTTGGGAACCACTGTATTACACCACCAGAGGATGCGTGGGGAGTCTGTGTCCCCGCTGTAGTGTCCACCCACACGGGAGCAGCAGCCCTGTGTCCCCCCCCCTGTAGTGTCCACCCACACGGGAGCAGCAGCCCTGTGTCCCCCCCCCTGTAGTGTCCACCCACACGGGAGCAGCAGCCCTGTGTCCCCCGCTGTAGTGTCCACCCACACGGGAGCAGCAGCCCTGTGTCCCCCCCCTGTAGTGTCCACCCACACGGGAGCAGCAGCCCTGTGTCCCCCCCCTGTAGTGTCCACCCACACGGGAGCAGCAGCCCTGTGTCCCCCCTCTGTAGTGTCCACCCACACGGGAGCAGCAGCCCTGTGTCCCCCCCCCTGTAGTGTCCACCCACACGGGAGCAGCAGCCCTGTGTCCCCCCCCCTGTAGTGTCCACCCACACGGGAGCAGCAGCCCTGTGTCCCCCCTCTGTAGTGTCCACCCACACGGGAGCAGCAGCAGCCCTGTGTCCCCCCCGCTGTAGTGTCCACCCACACGGGAGCAGCAGCCCTGTGTCCCCCCCCCTGTAGTGTCCACCCACACGGGAGCAGCAGCCCTGTGTCCCCCCCCCTGTAGTGTCCACCCACACGGGAGCAGCAGCCCCGGCCCCATTCGAATCTAATCACACCCATGGAGGAGCTCTGCCTCCTGGGTCAAGAAGGTTGCATGAAAAGGGGCGGCATGATTGGAAATGACTAGGGCTGACCTTGACTAGTCGACTAATCCATCGAAAGGAGCCGTAGTTGACTAATGTAAAAAAAAAAAAGTATAATTATTTATAATTATTGAAGAAAAGTTGATTAATAATTTATAATTATTATTAAAAAAATTATAATAATTGTAATCATTCTTTCCAAAAGCAAAGAGGCCTAGAAGCGTGGCTAACTCTAAATGGTACGCATACCAGAGGCTAACTGCCTAAGAAAACAGGCACAGAGGCACTGAAAGAGGATTTCACCCGTCTAATGAACACACTATACTAGACAAATATCAAGATGTATCCATCAGTGGACCAATCGCATGCTTTTGGCAGAGGACAAGAAGCCTTCAGTCGACTCCTTCAGACATTAAGCACCCCCCACAGCCCAAATGGAACGATACAAAAAATAAAGATTATTATAATTATTATATATTTTTTTTTGCAGTCGACTATCCGCAAATTTTGGCCAATCAAAGTCGACTATACAAATCCTTAGTCTCAGTGACAGGCCTAGAAATTCCATGGATTTTCCCTTTCCTGGTGACGTCGTCGTCAGTCCCACCAGAAGCGGTCGGCTGCATATTGAATTTCACTCTCTGCATAAAATCAATGCCCTGCACCGCAGTGGGGAGGTGGCTAATGAGGTGTTCATCAGTCACCCCTTGCTGGGAAAACATAGTGCTTATTATCAACTCCATGATGGAGCTAGTAGCTACGTGCTGCGCTTCCCCCATTTTCACCCCCCCCCCATTTTCACCCCCCCCCCCTTTTCATTCCAGGTCTCACAGGGGTTAAGGGACTTCGCTCTCTCTCTCTCTCTGGACAGTCTGTCAGGCAGAACGAGAGTGGTAGAAGAATACTGAGCTCCAGTGATGTCACTTCACATCAGAAGCGCAGCTTGCAGCTTGAGTTTAACCTTCTGTGTTGTCGCAGTGAAAGGGTTAACCGTTTGGTAGTGTGGCAGTGGCAGGGTTAACCGTCTGTGTTGTCGCAGTGAAAGGGTTAACCGTTTGGTAGTGTGGCAGTGGCAGGGTTAACCGTCTGTGTTGTCGCAGTGAAAGGGTTAAAAATTTGGTAGTGTGATAGTAAAGGGTTAACCTTCTGTCGCGTGGTAGTGAACGGGTTAACCATTTGTCGTGTGGCAGTGAAAGGGTTAACCTGCTGTGTTGTCGCAGGGAGAGGGTTAACCCTTTGTCGTGTGGCAGTGAAAGGGTTAACCTGCTGTGTTGTCGCAGGGAGAGGGTTAACCCTTTGTCGTGTGGCAGTGAAAGGGTTAACCTGCTGTGTTGTCGCAGGGAAAGGGTTAACCGTTAGGTAGTGTGGCAGTGAAAGGGTTAACCATCTGTGTTGTCGCAGTGAAAGGGTTAACCATCTGCATTGTCGCCGTGAAAAGGGTTAACCTTCTGTATTGTCGCCGTGAAAGGGTTAACCTTCTGTATTGTCGCCGTGAAAGGGTTAACCGTTTGGTAGTGCGGCAGTGAAAGGGTTAAACGACAATGGAAACGTTGTATTCTGCCGGCGGTGGAAAGGTCTCTAATGAAATGCCCGGCGAGCAGAGCACCCTCCCCTGGGAAATCACTGCCCACGTCAACTCCAGGATGACATGGCGCGCTGCGCTTCCCCAAATTCACCTCCCCCGCTTTTGATCGGGGTCCCCTGTGGGCAGGGCCGGTCCTAGCCCATTTGTGCCCTATGGGCCCCCCCCCCCCCCCCCCCCCCCCCCCCCAAATAATACAACATTACATTTACCTTTAGTCATTTAGTTGAGGCTTTTATCCAAAGCGACTTACAAGTTCTGTACGACAAGTCAGCAGGGAGGGCACAAGTCTATCAGCTGAGTAACAATGTTCAAACAGTGCTGAAATGTGGGGTGCTGTAGTGTTGAGTGCCTAGTAGACATATTAGTACAGTAGGTAATAAAGGCAAGGAAGATTATTTAGTGGAAGAGTGCATGATAGTAAACAACAGTAAGAAGGTTATTTATTTATTCTTCTTTCATTTCCGATATTGATTGATTGAAGAAGTGTGTTTTTAGTCGACGGTTAATACAAATTATTATTATTTATTATAGATTTTTGGCACATTTTCCCCTTATGTTATTTTTTTTAAGTCAAAATATTGGTTGCAGATATATACAAAAAAATTATATATATAATTTTTTTTTGCTGGGCAGTTTTTGGCTACCCCCTCTAGGAGGCACTCTAGGCAACCGCCTATGTTGCCTATGTTGCCCTTCCTGATGGCTTGTCGTACAGAACTTGTAAGTCGCTTTGGATAAAAGCGTCAGCTAAATGACTAAATGTAAATGTAAATGTAGGAAGCTCCACCCTTGCCGGTGATTTTTTTCCGTAGCCTCTGTTTCCGACGACGCTCTCTGATTGGCTAGGCCGCGTACAGCGAAGAAGAAAAGACCCTCTCTGATTGGTTTAGCTCCGAAGGGTCTCTTCCGCCTTGTACATATTCTCTGCTTCGAAGTGGTTATGCTTAGGCATTCTTTCGAAGTGGTTATACTTAGGCATTCTTTCGAAGTGGTTATGCTTAGGCATTCTTTCGAAGTGGTTATACTTAGGCATTCTTTCGAAGTGGTTATGCTTAGGCATTCTTTCGAAGTGGTTATGCTTAGGCATTCTTTCGACGTGGTTATGCTTAGAGTTAGGGTTAGCCAATCGGAGAGCGTCTTTTTCTTCTTCGCTGCAATCAAAGAGCGTCTTCGCTCACAGAGGCTACGTTAAAAAATGGAGGATGGTGGGAACCTCAACTCGAGGGATAGACAGACATGTCTGGATGGATAGCAGCTCCGAGTCCTCATCCACATCATTCTGGTGAGAGACAGACAGGCATGTCTAACTCAGGACATTGGATGCCTATATAAACAGACATAATAATAATAATAATAATAATAATAATAATAATAATAATAATAATAATAATAATAATAATAATAATAATAATAATAATAATAATAATAATAATAATAATAATAATAATAATAATAATAATAATAATAATAATAATAATAATAATAATAATAATAATAATAATAATAATAATAATAATAATAATAATAATAATAATAATAATAATAATAATAATAATAATAATAATAATAATAATAATAATAATAATAATAATAATAATAATAATAATAATAATAATAATAATAATAATAATAATAATAATAATAATAATAATAATAATAATAATAATAATAATAATAATAATAATAATAATAATAATAATAATAATAATAATAATAATAATAATAATAATAATAATAATAATAATAATAATAATAATAATAATAATAATAATAATAATAATAATAATACATACATTTTGTATAGCGGTTTTCCGAATGCTCAAAGACACTTTACAGAGCAAAATAAACAATACAGTTTTAGTAAAAGAAAATTAAAAAAGATTGTATAAAATGTGAGAGAGGAAGGCTTGAAGGCAAGGGTAAAAAATTGGGTTTTTAGGTTTTTTTGTTTAATGCTGAGAGGGTGTCTGCATGACGGATATGGTTGGGCAGGGCGTTCCAGAGGGTGGGGGCAGCTGCAGCGAAGGCCCTGACATGGTGGAGTACATTCCCTCCTTCTCCACCAGGTGGCAGTAGAGTTATGGCTATGGGCCTCTATCAACTTGCCACTTGTGCAGTCTCTCATGGCTCTTCACAATCCGGGACAACATGGGAGCAGGCCTGGTGATGTCTCATGGGGGGTGAGTTAGGAGGTTACACCCAGACATTGTGAGTGGACAACATGGGAGCAGGCCTGGTGATGTCTCATGGGGGGTGAGTTAGGAGGTTACACCCAGACATTGTGAGTGGACAACATGGGAGCAGGCCTGGTGATGTCTCATGGGGGGTGAGTTAGGAGGTTACACCCAGACATTGTGAGTGGACAACATGGGAGCAGGCCTGGTGATGTCTCATGGGGGGTGAGTTAGGAGGTTACACCCAGACATTGTGAGTGGACAACATGGGAGCAGGCCTGGTGATGTCTCATGGGGGGTGAGTTAGGAGGTTACACCCAGACATTGTGAGTGGACAACATGGGAGCAGGCCTGGTGATGTCTCATGGGGGGTGAGTTAGGAGGTTACACCCAGACATTGTGAGTGGACAACATGGGAGCAGGCCTGGTGATGTCTCATGGGGGGTGAGTTAGGAGGTTACACCCAGACATTGTGAGACAAATTTGGAATCGGTTTTCGGGGGAAGCTGCAGTGGATCTGTTTGGAAGCAGATCACCTGTGGATGCCTTCTCTCCCCACCACCCCAACACCACACACGCACGCACGCACGCACGCACACACACACACACACACACACACACACACACACACACACACACACACACACACACACACACACACACACACACACACACACACACACACACACACACACACACACACACACACACACACACACACACACACACACACACACACACACACACACACACACACACACACACACACACACACACACACACACACACACACACACACACACACACACACACACACACACACACACACACACACACACACACACACACACACACACACACACACACGCTGCAATCGCTTTAAACAAAATGTCCCTTTAAACAAAATGGAAGAGTCACTTGAAAGGAATGAGGAATATAAAAGTCACTATAAGTAAAGAACAGTTGTGGTTCTTGTATAGTATAGTTAGATAGTAAGTATAGCATAATGACAGAGTTAAAACTGTATATTGTATAGTAGTGTACATAGGAACCAGTGCCTTTTCAGGAATTTAGCATGTCTATTTTTATCATGCACATCTTATGTCTTCTTATTACATGTTTTTTTTTTGTATGTCTATTTTATTATTGTATTATTGCACAATCGATGACCTATAAATAAACCTCTTGAATCTTGAATCTTGAATCTCTCTGTCCCCATGGCCAGACGGGCTTATCTATGCATTTGCTCCTATCCACTTGATGGATCAGCTCTTGGAGAGAGTGAGACTATAGAGTGCAGGACACTGATCAAGGATCAGCTCGCTGGGTCCCTCCTGACGCAGCTCCTGATGGCTTTTTTACTGAGAAGTTAAACCTGGAGAGTGAAAAGGAAAATTAGTTAGTAATCAGAACCATCCAAAGCGCGCACGCTCTGTCCACTACCACTAGTTTACTGAAGTAATTGATGATTGAATTGATTGAAAACGTTATTAACAGATTTCAGAATGGGTACAATACAGTACGGCTCAATACAAAACAACTGCTAAGGGGATGCAGACCAGAAAAAGACTTTCGTCTTGTTTACATCGGGGTCCCCCATTTTCAATTAATCAGGACATTTATGACATACAAGACATACAGATACAGAACTGTGTAGTAAAAAGAGATCATAAAAAATATATACATCCGAAGGGGAAGAAACTATACATTGGTTGGTCGGGGGGTGGGGGGGGGGTTTGGACATTTACAGGGGCCAGTTTCTAATTGCAGCCACCCATAGATGCCCTTTGAGAGCGGTCTTGAAGGAGGGTAGGGATTCGCATTCCTTTACAGCTGTGGGTAGGGCGTTCCACATTATTGTGGCATAATTGCTAAACGTGTAAACTTAGTCCCTTGTTTGAGCCGAATCTGGGTTGAACATGATTTGTGGAGCTCCCTCTGTCTGGAAGTGGTGCATATTCCAAGTATGATGCGAGGAAGTCTCTAGATCCAATACCCTGTCCTCACTTTTATTCACGCTCAAACCTGCAAAGCGTGCGTTAACATCTCGATGGGACCTCCCACTGGTTCTAATCAGACTTCTGAGAGCTCCATTTGAACTTCTGGAACAGGCACCTTTGTCAGTTGTCTTTCAAAACAGCTTTTCCTCTTGGCTATCACGTCAACTAAACTTGTTGTTAGTGAGCTATGTGCCTCGTCGATTCAGAGAGACCCAACCCAGCCTTTAACCCTAAGAACATCGGGATGAGAAGGGAAAGAGCTTACACTTGTTGTGTCCTATCCGTGCTCTCTTGCACAACAAGCTTCAGATCCACCCAGCAGCTGCTGGTCCGTCACAGGGGTTAAACTAAAGGACGGGCTCTGTCTCTAAACTGTCTGTGCAGCCAAGGGTATATCCCTCTATTACACCAGAGCTGGTGTAACTCCTAGTGGTGGAGGAACATATCCATACAGTATAGTATTGCGATACTTTGCGTGGCGATACTGTATCGATACAAGGACTCCAAGTATCGATATTTTATTATGCAAATTTAAAAAGATTATTATTATTATTTTTTTTTTTAAATAAGGAAGTTGCATTGTTCATTTCAATACCTGTAATAGTACAGTAGTCCACACACACACACACACACGTGTGCATTCAGTTAAATTGGAATATGACTGTAATACAAACAGTTCGGTTTGTCAGGTACATGCAACACAGATTACAGTGTCATCTCAATCTGTCTGCTTGAGAAAATACCATGTTCTGCAATAAAAATTATTGAAGTGAGATGAACAGACTGACAACTTTATTTCATTAGATAAAACATGTTGACAAAGTTTTACTTTGCAGTTGAAAAAGGGGTAATAAAAAATCGCAATATATCGCAATATTAATATCGCAATACTCAGCATATCGCAATATATTTTGAATCGCAACACTATCGTATCGTGACGTAAGTATCGTGATAATATCGTATCGTGAGGCCTCTGGTGATTCCCACCCTCCACTTGTCGGGATCAGGGTGCACTCCATGTGGGGTCAAGTCGGCTGTCCCCTGCGTCCCCCCTGCCCTCCCTCAGGTCCCTGCACGACTCCAGGGCGCTGAAGAGGGCAAGGAAGATCATGGCCGACCCCTCCCACCCCGGCCACAGCCTCTTCACCCTGCTCCCCTCTGATTCCATGCAAGCCTGACACACACTGAGCTTTTTTCCCCTCAGCCGCCAGGCTGATCAATGACCCAGGAGTCAGAACCCCCCCCCCTCCCGCCCCCAAGTGACACTGGCACAATGACACTGGCAAAATACTGCACTGGTCTTTACTGGAACTCTGCACTTTACACTTTATATATATATATATATTTATTAAAATTATTAATCCTCCACTGCACTGTTTTTGTCCTGTGTCTGTTGTTATTGTGAAATAAATTAAGAAAAATGCATAGCTACACTGTAATGCCGCAACAATTACCAATGTGTTTTTACACAAATGGCTTAATAAATGAATCTGAATCTGAATCTGAACGGCCTCTTCTGCCCGGTTTAAGGGGGTCTCTGTAGAAGACATTGTTACGAACTGGCTCAAGCTCGCAACAAGAATGGGAGACACAGGCACAATTTAAGAAATAACAAAAGATTTATTCTCAGCAGCATCTTCACCTGGCCCTTTAATTAGGCTTTTGATTTTGATTTGATCTTTATTTATCTTGAACAACCATAAACACACAAACTTAAAATAACAAAAAATAACAAAAACTAAATAAAAATTTAATAAAAAAACTAAATAAAATACAAATACAAATAAAATATATCTTCCTAGACATGGAAGCAATTGTCAACATAGCTCAAGACAAATGGTTTTGTTCGAGAAGGGACAGAAAGAAGCGAAGCTTATCTTTTTTTTGCTATCGCACCAGCTAATGGGGATCCCTAATAAAATCAAATCAAATCAAATCTGGTCCTGCCCTTCCTTACAATATCATATTAATATGTAATAAGTTATCTATCAATATCAAAAATAATATACCTATCCACTACAGCAAAAGATAAATAAATAATTACAAAAATTGTTCACGTTATTTTCAAGCTCCTCTAACTTTTTTTTTTATCTACTTTTTCTCCTCCTTTTTTCTGTGATTTTTCTCCTGTCAACTTCAAAGGGACATAATCAGAGCAGCATAACTGGACCACATACCACTTTAACATGCCATTTAACGCTTTGGTTGCCACTTGTTAACGTGGTAAAACCCTGTTGAATGCCACCACCCACTTCAATGATAGCGTTGTGAACGCATTATCTCTGTCTTAAATTATGGCTATGTGTCTAATCTGCCCGTTGTTTATCAATGACTTGTTTGCAGTCAACATTGACGAGACAGATTGTTTTTTAATCGGTTCATTTCCGTTTTATAGCATTTTGAAAAGCCTTGGTTTTTCAGGAAAATATATAGATTCCGTGATAAACGCCCTTTACTGGAATATTCTGGCATACACAAAAAACATTATAATTTTTCGGCCTATTTATGAATAGTTTTAAAATAAACGCTAGATTATCGATAGTATATGTGTACTTATGCACGCTATAGAAGCGATCTGAAAAATATATTCTCTCATTTCCTGATCAACGCACACACACACACACACATAGGGCACACGCTGATATATAGGTCAAAACAGATCCAATTATCCCAAGACTGGTAAAATAAATTGCTTACCTCAGATCAGATCTTATCCAAAAAGATTATTCCAATTCCTGATCGCCATTCCAAATATCGATCGCGTTTATTGATTCAGCATTGGGTACTGTAAATTATGTATTCCACTCGTTTTCCGGCTCGGCGAATCACTTGGGTCTCTTCAGATGCCTCGCCGGAGAAGTAACATGAGGAGGCTGCCCCCCCCATCAGTCTAAACCAATGGGGTGCAGTTACACAGGGAGAGACGATAGGGGGCGGTATTTTCCCAATTGAGCTCAGAGAGAGGCTGCATCTCGACCATCTCGATTGAGGAAATGTGAATTCAAATCGCTAATAAAAAAAATACGACAAACAAACGCTATATGTCGTTGGTGGCACTCAACTGGCGGCATGAACTAACGACAAATCGCATCCGTGGCACTCAAAGTGTTAATCACTGTCACAGTACAGGGAGGCTTATGGAATTGTCAATCAGCAGTCAAGAAAGCTGACTTCATTACTGCCTACGCCCATAGTCTAAATCTGCAGCTCCTGGCTCTAACTGAGACCTGGATAACCCCCAATAACTCGTCAACACCTGCAGCATTATCTACAAACTATAACTTCACTCACACACCTCGACCCTCCAGACGGGGTGGAGGCACTGGCCTCATGACATCTCCTTCATGGGCTACAAACCTAACGCAACTCCCAGAACTGTCACTCTCCTCCCTCGAATATCATGCAGTATCTGTCTCTAATCCTTTCAATCTCACCATTGTTACACTCTATCGCCCTCCAGGTCCCCTCGATCACTTCACAGATGAGCTGGACATGCTTCTAAGCTCCTTACCGGAAGATGGTACCCCGCTCCTTCTATTGGGCGACTTCAACCTGCCTGACTCATCTCAGTCGGTCCCAGTGGTCTCCCTCCTACAACAATTTGACCTGACTCCCACTGCCATGCCTCCCACCCACAAAGCAGGCAACTCCTTGGATCTCATATTTTCCCGTAACTCCAGCATCATTAACACCACGGTAACTCCCCTACATGTATCTGACCATTCCTTCATATCCTTCTCACTAACTCTCATGCTTAACCGAAAAGTCTTCACCCCAACTCAAACCGTCTCACTCAGACGCAACCTGCCCTCCCTATCCCCCTCCACCCTCTCCTCTGACATAATATCCGCTCTACCTTTGAGTGACACCTTCTCTGCTCTCCCCACAGAGATGGCAACCTCCACCCTCCTCTCAGCCCTTGCAACCTCCTTCGACAAGCTCTGTCCCCTCGTTGAGAAACCTGCCCGCCGTTCCCCACCCAGTCCATGGCTGACGGATGCAGTGAGAGAACAAAGACAGGTCCTGAGAGCGGCTGAGAGGAAGTATAGAAAGTCACGCCTCACTGCTGACATCGACACATATCACAACCTCTTGTTAACATTCTCCAAAACCATTACTAATGCCAAAGCTTCTTTCTTTCACCATAGGATCGAGGCCTCTGCCAAGAATCTTCGCAAACTGCATGCTACCATGTCCTCCCTCCTCACTCCCCCCCCCCACCTCCTCCTCCTTTGCGATCTTCTTTGAGGAAAAAGTGGAGAACATCCGCAGCTCCTTCTCCCAACCCCCACCCATTCCAAACGCTGAATCGAGAACCTCATCCTTCACTCTGTCATCTTTCTCTCCCATTACAGAAGCCGAGACCCTGACACTGGTAACGTCGAACCGTCCGACTACATGCCAGCTGGACCAGCTACCCTCCCCACTCCTCCAGACCATAGCACCGGACATCCTCCCATTCCTAACTGCAACCATCAACTCCTCACTCAACTCGGGGGTGGTCCCCACCTCCCTAAAACAAGCCAGAGTCACGCCCCTCATAAAAAAACCAACCCTGAACCCCACCATCATAGCCAACTATCGCCCTGTCTCTCTTCTCTCCTTCCTTTCTAAAACACTTGAACGTGCTGTATCCAACCAACTTACTGCTTATCTCTTACAGAATGACCTCCTAGACCCCAATCAGTCTGGCTTCCGGACTGGCCACTCCACAGAAACGGCCCTCATTGCGGTCACAGAGGCACTTCACTTAGCAAAAGCGAAAGGCCTCTCCTCTGTCCTGATTCTCATAGATCTATCTGCAGCCTTCGACACAGTCAACCATCAGATCCTCCTCGCGGCCCTCGCAGGAATGGGAGTGGCTGGATCTGCGCTGACATGGCTGACATCATACCTCAATGACCGCTCCTACCAAGTGTCATGGAGAGGGACTCTGTCGGCCACCCGCCCCCTCCGGACGGGTGTCCCCCAGGGCTCGGTCCTAGGACCCCTTCTCTTCTCCCTCTACACTAAATCACTGGGTAACATTATCACGTCTCATGGCTTCTCATATCATTGTTATGCCGATGATACTCAACTCTTCCTCTCCTTCCCTCCCTCAGATATCCACGTCTCTGAGCGGATCTCGGCCTGTCTGTCCGACATCTCCGCCTGGATGACGACCAACCACCTCAAACTGAACCTAAGCAAAACAGAATTGCTCCACCTGCCGGCCAAATCCTCCCCCCTGACCGACCTCTCCATCACAGTCGAGAATGCAGCTGTGACCGCGTCGCCGACCGCCAAGAACCTTGGTGTTGTCCTCGACGACCAGTTGAACTTCTCTGCTCACATCGCAGCGACAACCAGAACCTGCAGATTCCTCCTGAGCAACGTCAGAAGGATACGCCCCTTCCTGACAAAAGAAGCCACCCAACTCCTCGTCCAATCAACAGTCATCTCCCGCCTCGACTACTGAAACGCACTGCTAGCTGGCCTCCCGGCCACTGCCACCAAGCCTCTTCAACTCATTCAAAATGCAGCGGCCCGCCTGATCTCAAACCTACCGAAGTCGGCCCATGTCACCCCACTTCTTAGGGACCTGCACTGGCTCCCCATTGCTGCACGTATCCGCTTCAAGGCCCTCGACCTAGCATACCGTGCGGCAAAGGGAACCGCTCCCTCAAGACCCCTACGCTCTGCATCTTCTGGCCGCCTCAGATCTACCCCTATCCAAGCTCCCGGAGGGTCATCAAAGAGAAGCCGCCTATTCTCAGTCCTTGCCCCACAATGGTGGAATGAACTACCCATCCCAGTTAGGACAGCCGAATCCCGTCCAATCTTTTGCCGTCGACTAAAGACTCACTTCTTCAACCATTATCTGAAATGATAAAAAAAAAAAAAGAAAAAAAAAAAATCTAACCCCGACTAACTTTAATGTCATGCACTTGTCCTAATAAACTAACCTACACTGTAACACGCAACACTTTGATGAACATTGTTACTCAGCTGATAGAGTTATACCCTTCTTGCTGTCTTGTCGCACAGAACTTGTAAGTCGCTTTGGATAAAAGCGTCAGCTAAATGACTAAATGTAAATGTAAATGTAATCAGAGCAGCATAACTGGACCACATACCACTTTAACACAACCTTTAATCAGAGCAGCATAACTGGACCACATACCACTTTAACATAATCAGAGCAGCATAATTGGACCACATACCA
The DNA here is from genome assembly GCF_963971535.1 of Notolepis coatsorum. Taxonomy (NCBI): domain Eukaryota; kingdom Metazoa; phylum Chordata; class Actinopteri; order Aulopiformes; family Paralepididae; genus Notolepis; species Notolepis coatsorum. The sequence continues at coordinate 13,652,836 of NC_140172.1, read as the reverse complement.
CTTTAACATCACCTTTAATCAGAGCAGCATAACTGGACCACATACCACTTTAACACAACCTTTAATCAGAGTAGCATAACTGGACCACATACCACTCTAACATAACCTTTAATCAGAGCAGCATAACAGGACCACATACCACTTTAACATAACCTTTAATCAGAGCAGAATAACTGGACCACATACCACAATCAAGACGAAAGTCTTTCTCAGGTCTGCATCCTCTTAACAATTGTATGTATTGAGCTGTACTGTACTGTACCCATTCTGCAATCTGTTAATAAACTTTTCAATCAATCAATCAATCACTTTAGCTGATGTATCATGGGTTGAACGCTCCCAAGCACTGGAATACACAACGTCATGTAGAATGCATACTTTTACTTTAGATACTTAAGTACATTCAATAGCAAATACGTATCTACTTTTACTCAAGTAGAATTTGAATGGAGGACTTTTATTTTCACCAGTAAGAGTGCTCATTTATCTGGGTATTTCTACTTTTACTTAAGTAAAGGTACTGTGTACTTCTCTTCCACCACTGGGGAGAAGTGACACGGCTCTTCAACATGTGTGGGCTCTGGTGATGAAGAGGGCGGGCGCTGCCGTGTGACTCGCTCTGAAGACACTCGTCAGGTGATTTCCCAGCGGAGGCTCGGACGAGGAGGAGGGTTCACATGGGAATTGGAAAGTGGAGCAGCCAGGTAAAGGTGAGTCTGAGGAAAACTGGTTATTCAAGCCGAACGGAACAGAATGACTAGAGGATAAAGGCTAATTCATGTAAAGTAAGTGTTTTTACACTATTACTTTATACCAACATGACACTATCACGTACAATGAATCACTTTCAGATTCAGATTCAGAGTTTTATTTGCCACATGGAATCAATACAATCAGAGTTTCTTCATACACAATCATAAATATCATACCATGGACAAAAGGAGCAGGAAGAAGAATAAATCTTATAGTTACCTGCCCCTTATAGTCTCTGGTATATTATTTATTTTCAAAATCTGAGAGCATTAGCAATATACTACAGATAAACCAAAATGCTTTATAGTGTGTATATAGTGTAATGAGTAGTTGTTTTAATAAGTGTGACATTGATGTGATTTGAAACAGATTGAATTATGTGCATGAGTTAGTTCAGAGTGTTTAATTTCAGGAATTAGAGTTATTTTATGCACATTTTTATTTCATGGTGCTCAAATGGGATGGTTTTTCCACCATCATTTACACTTGATGGCCAGTGAATACATTTTCTATGTGATACTATGGCCTCAGATACTATATGTGATACTTTGTTGTGTGATACTTTGGATTTTGGAGTCAGACAAGAAGATAGATACCAATTTCCTTGTATCAGATACAGATCAGCTTCCATTAATTTGTGCTAAAATAGGTGAGCTTGCAGCCGGATAGCTTTCTACTGAATGCACTTTGTACATTGTATATTACTATTGCACTTTACCGTTACATTTGCACTCTGGTTGGATGACAAACTTATTTTCATTGTACTGTACTTGTGCTGTATAATGACAATATATTTTAAACTAATCTAATCTAATATCTAAGCGCAAGAGAGAGTAGTATACTAGTAATAAGATACAAATATCAATAAGTTAATGCATGAAGAAATAAAATAAACATATTTTCATATCGCAATGTAGATTTTTGAATGTGAAATTATGTGCTGTTCTGAATTGCGTTTGAAGGTGTGGTTGTGGGGGATGGGAGACACAGAAGAAACTAAAGAAAGGCTTTATTCAATCTAACAATCATAAATTGAATGTGAATGTGAGACACACAGCAAGTGTGACTAGTAACTGTCAAACGGCTAATTATGTGAGTTGTAATAATTTATTCATAATATAACATTTGATTAGGACTAGGCTACTATGCTGAGGACAGAGATCGACACACCTACCATCACGTAAGGTTAAACTAGCAGCCAGCAAAGTTAAATGTGCTGTAAGGGATTTTCTTTGTTAAGAAGATAACATGTTAAATAGCTCTACACGCTGACAGCCATCACAGATCTAGAGTGTCTGGTCAGTAACATGGGTCTCTCAGTCCCTCCGCTCTGCAGTAAACAGCCATCACTGATATTGATATAGAGTGTCTGGTCAGTAACATGGGTCTCCCAGTCCCTCCACTCTGCAATAAACAGCCATCACTGATATAGAGTGTCTGGTCAGTAACATGGGTCTCCCAGTCCCTCTGCTCTGCAGTAAACAGCCATCACTGATATAGTGTCTGGTCAGTAACATGGGTCTCCCAGTCCCTCCACTCTGCAGTAAACAGCCATCACTAATACAGAGTGTCTGGTCAGTAACATGGTTCTCTCAGTCCCTCCGCTCTGCAGTAAACAGCCATCACTGATATTGATATAGAGTGTCTGGTCAGTAACATGGGTCTCCCAGTCCCTCCACTCTGCAATAAACAGCCATCACTGATATAGAGTGTCTGGTCAGTAACATGGGTCTCCCAGTCCCTCTGCTCTGCAGTAAACAGCCATCACTGATATAGTGTCTGGTCAGTAACATGGGTCTCCCAGTCCCTCCACTCTGCAGTAAACAGCCATCACTAATACAGAGTGTCTGGTCAGTAACATGGGTCTCCCAGTCCCTCCATTCTGCAGTAAACAGTCATCACTGATATAGTGTCTGGTCAGCAACATGGGTCTCCCAGTCCCTCCACTCTGCAGTAAACAGTCATCACTGATATAGAGTGTCTGGTCAGTAACATGGGTCTCCCAGTCCCTTCGCTCTGCAGTAAACAGCCATCACTGATACAGAGTGTCTGGTCAGTAACATGGGTCTCTCAGTCCCTCCACTCTGCAGTAAACAGTCATCACTGATATAGTGTCTGGTCAGTAACATGGGTCTCCCAGTCCCTCCACTTTGCAGTAAACAGCCATCACTGATACAGAGTGTCTGGTCAGTAACATGGGTCTCCCAGTCCCTCCATTCTGCAGTAAACAGTCATCACTGATATAGTGTCTGGTCAGTAACATGGGTCTCCCAGTCCCTCCACTCTGCAGTAAACAGTCATCACTGATATAGAGTGTCTGGTCAGTAACATGGGTCTCCCAGTCCCTTCGCTCTGCAGTAAACAGCCATCACTGATACAGAGTGTCTGGTCAGTAACATGGGTCTCTCAGTCCCTCCACTCTGCAGTAAACAGTCATCACTGATATAGTGTCTGGTCAGTAACATGGGTCTCCCAGTCCCTCCACTTTGCAGTAAACAGCCATCACTGATATAGAGTGTCTGGTCAGTAACATGGGTATCCCAGTCCCTCTGCTCTGCAGTAAACAGCCATCACTGATATAGTGTCTGGTCAGTAACATGGGTCTCCCAGTCCCTCCACTCTGCAGTAAACAGCCATCACTAATACAGAGTGTCTGGTCAGTAACATGGGTCTCCCAGTCCCTCCATTCTGCAGTAAACAGTCATCACTGATATAGTGTCTGGTCAGTAACATGGGTCTCCCAGTCCCTCCACTCTGCAGTAAACAGCCATCACTGATATAGAGTGTCTGGTCAGTAACATGGGTCTCCCAGTCCCTTCGCTCTGCAGTAAACAGCCATCACTGATACAGAGTGTCTGTTCAGTAACATGGGTCTCTCAGTCCCTCCGCTCTGCAGTAAACAGCCATCACTGATATTGATATAGAGTGTCTGGTCAGTAACATGGGTCTCCCAGTCCCTCCACTCTGCAATAAACAGCCATCACTGATATAGAGTGTCTGGTCAGTAACATGGGTCTCCCAGTCCCTCTGCTCTGCAGTAAACAGCCATCACTGATATAGTGTCTGGTCAGTAACATGGGTATCCCAGTCCCTCTGCTCTGCAGTAAACAGCCATCACTGATATAGTGTCTGGTCAGTAACATGGGTCTCCCAGTCCCTCCACTCTGCAGTAAACAGCCATCACTAATACAGAGTGTCTGGTCAGTAACATGGGTCTCCCAGTCCCTCCATTCTGCAGTAAACAGTCATCACTGATATAGTGTCTGGTCAGTAACATGGGTCTCCCAGTCCCTCCACTCTGCAGTAAACAGCCATCACTGATATAGAGTGTCTGGTCAGTAACATGGGTCTCCCAGTCCCTTCGCTCTGCAGTAAACAGCCATCACTGATACAGAGTGTCTGTTCAGTAACATGGGTCTCTCAGTCCCTCCGCTCTGCAGTAAACAGCCATCACTGATATTGATATAGAGTGTCTGGTCAGTAACATGGGTCTCCCAGTCCCTCCACTCTGCAATAAACAGCCATCACTGATATAGAGTGTCTGGTCAGTAACATGGGTCTCCCAGTCCCTCTGCTCTGCAGTAAACAGCCATCACTGATATAGTGTCTGGTCAGTAACATGGGTCTCTCAGTCCCTCCACTCTGCAGTAAACAGTCATCACTGATATAGTGTCTGGTCAGTAACATGTGTCTCCCAGTCCCTCCACTCTGCAGTAAACAGCCATCACTGATATAGAGTGTCTGGTCAGTAACATGGGTCTCCCAGTCCCTCCACGCTGCAGTAAACAGAAAATATATTTCCTGGTATTCCGTTCCCACTTTATCCAATCAGGAGAGAGAACTCACACTGCAAAAATGGTATGACAAAAATTAAAAATAGAAACTAGTTTTAAGCGTATGTGCTTGAAACAAGTCAAATAATCAGCCAGTGCAATAAGATAATTTGGCTTGGCAAGATTTCTTGAAATAAGTAAAAGAATATCTAGGGTTTCAGTGATCAACGCAACATGCGTCATGGTGTCATGCTTCTACTGTATGACGCACTGCCATGTGACTAATTGTGCAACAGCACAAGGAGGTGCACAACTGCTTGGTAGGCAGCCGCATTTACTGTAGTCACTTTCACTCTCTTGCAGCCCTATGGGAAAATGACAAAAGCATGTTATTTGTTCTATTAATTATTAGAGTATTATAAGTTATATTAAGTATACACTGGGTGATGACATGTGGACATTGATTAGGCCTACAGAATACAAGAGAACTGAAACAGGCTGAAAACGTATGAACTTTACTGGATGGAAATAGGGAGGACATGACTTCTGCAAATGTACCTACAGTACCGCCAGCAATACGGTCAGTCTGATATTCTTCATTGTCACTGTCTACAACGGCCTTACACTGTAATCATAGCTACCTACCTCAAACTATAGTCAACCCTTATAACTTTAAAATGGCAGACCTGTCGCAAGAATAAAAATCTGACGGGCGGCTAGGTGGTGTAGTGGGCAAGGCGCTCGCCACAAATGCAGGAGACGCTGAGTTCGAGCCCAGCTCTCTGCATTGCTACCAGCTTGGCTGGTCGTTCATACTAATACAATTGGCAGTATTAGGGGGTGGGAAGCTGGTGGGTGGGGATCGGACGTTGTGGACAGCGACTCCTACAGGTCGGTTGGTGCGCCTGCGCAGCAGAATCAGGAAGCGACGGGGGCGGCGTGTCCCTCCCACGCAGACCCCCGACGCTGAGAAATCGCGCTGTGCAGGTGAAAAGATGCAACGGCTGCTTCCTCGAGTACCGGAGGGGACACGTGATGCAAGGCTTCGTCCACATTGCAGCCGGCTTGTGGGAGGCATGGTCTAACAGCGTTCGAGACAGGGGAGGGTAGAATTCGACAATACGAAATTGGGATGGGAGAAAAATAGAAAATGGGAGAACAAGTAGATAAAAAAAAATAAAGAATAAAAAGCTGACTGTGCATACAGTAGATTTCATTCTTCATTCTCGATGCACACCTGGTGATACTATATCCATATCTGTCTACCTATAATCGTATCATACATATGTATACACCTGCATATAACCCATAAAACCCTGTATGATAGCATGTTGAATAATGCTGTATAGACTGTGTGTATATATATTTATACTTACTGTATATATCCACATCTGTCTGTATATACCTGCATATAATCTTTTTTACATACCTGTAGATACTATTATGTACATATCCATTACCTACTCTTACTAGTTATACCGCTGGCCTGTATGACTTACTACCATAGTGTGTAGCCTGGACTGGCCATCTGGCATACCGGGCATTTGCCCAGTGGGCAGATGCATCTTTGGGCCGTTATGATGTTAAAAAAAGAAAAGAATTTTTTTTTTAAGTTTGGTCAACGACGGGCCCACTACTAGGCTGGGACAGCGTCCCATTGGTACTGACTGACACTGGGCTGGCCCAATCACATCTCTTACTAAGCACCCCCCCCCCCCCGCCAGTCATGCAGGTACATGACTGAGAGGGGGCTGGTACATGACTGAGTGGGGGCTGGTACATGACTGAGAGGGGGCTGGTACATGACTGAGTGGGGGCTGGTACATGACTGAGAGGGGGCTGGTACATGACTGAGAGGGGGCTGGTACATGACTGAGTGGGGGCTGGTACATGACTGAGTGGGGGCTGGTACATGACTGAGAGGAGGCTGGTACATGACTGAGAGGGGGCTGGTACATGACTGAGAGGGGGCTGGTACATGACTGAGTGGGGGCTGGTACATGACTGAGAGGGGGCTGGTACATGACTGAGAGGGGGGCTGGTACATGACTGAGTGGGGGCTGGTACATGACTGAGAGGGGGCTGTGGTACATGACTGAGAGGGGGCTGGTACATGACTGAGAGGGGGCTGGTACATGACTGAGAGGGGGCTGTGGTACATGACTAAGAGGGGGCTGTGGTACATGACTGAGTGGGGTTTGTGGTACATGACTGAGAGGGGGCTGGTACATGACTGAGAGGGGGCTGTGGTACATGACTGAGATGGGGCTGTGGTACATGACTGAGAGGGGGCTGGTACATGACTGAGAGGGGGGCTGGTACATGACTGAGATGGGGCTGTGGTACATGACTGAGAGGAGGCTGGTACATGACTGAGATGGGGCTGTGGTACATGACTGAGAGGGGGCTGGTACATGACTGAGAGGGGGCTGGTACATGACTGAGAGGGGGGCTGGTACATGACTGAGATGGGGCTGGTACATGACTGAGAGGGGGCTGTGGTACATGACTGAGAGGAGGCTGGTACATGACTAAGAGGGGGCTGGTACATGACTGAGAGGGGGCTGGTACATGACTGAGTGGGGGCTGTGGTACATGACTGAGAGGGGGCTGGTACATGACTGAGAGGGGGCTGTGGTACATGACTGAGAGGGGGCTGTGGTACATGACTGAGAGGGGGCTGTGGTACATGACTGAGAGGGGGCTGGTACATGACTGAGAGGGGGCTGTGGTACATGACTGAGAGGGGGCTGATACATGACTGAGATGGGGCTGTGGTACATGACTGAGAGGGGGCTGTGGTACATGACTGAGAGGGGGCTGTGGTACATGACTGAGAGGGGGCTGGTACATGACTGAGAGGGGGCTGTGGTACATGACTGAGAGGAGGCTGGTACATGACTGAGATGGGGCTGTGGTACATGACTGAGATGAGGCTGGTACATGACTGAGAGGAGGCTGGTACATGACTGAGATGGGGCTGTGGTACATGACTGAGATGAGGCTGGTACATGACTGAGATGAGGCTGGTACATGACTGAGAGGGGGCTGGTACATGACTGAGAGGGGGCTGGTACATGACTGAGAGGAGGCTGGTACATGACTGAGAGGGGGCTGGTACATGACTGAGAGGGGGCTGGTATATGACTGAGAGGGGGCTGTGGTACATGACTGAGAGGGGGCTGGTACATGACTGAGAGGGGGCTGGTACATGACTGAGAGGGGGCTGGTACATGACTGAGAGGGGGCTGTGGTACATGACTGAGAGGGGGCTGTGGTACATGACTGAGAGGGGGCTGGTACATGACTGAGAGGGGGCTGGTACATGACTGAGAGGGGGCTGGTACATGACTGAGAGGGGGCTGGTACATGACTGAGATGAGGCTGGTACATGACTGAGAGGGGGCTGTGGTACATGACTGAGAGGGGGCTGGTACATGACTGAGAGGGGGCTGGTACATGACTGAGAGGGGGCTGGTATATGACTGAGAGGGGGCTGTGGTACATGACTGAGAGGGGGCTGGTACATGACTGAGAGGGGGCTGGTACATGACTGAGAGGGGGCTGTGGTACATGACTGAGAGGGGGCTGTGGTACATGACTAAGGGGGGGCTGGTACATGAGTGAGAGGGGGCTGTGGTACATGACTAAGGGGGGGCTGGTACATGAGTGAGAGGGGGCTGTGGTACATGACTGAGAGGGTGCTGGTATCATGTATTGGTACTGACTGACACTGGGCTGGCCCAATCACATCTCTTACTAAGCACCCCCGTCAAATGTGGGTGAAAATAACAATAATAATATGTTCTAATCAAGATGTCAGTCCCCAGTAAATAGAAAGTCTTTTGAGAAGTTGGACTACTTGAACAACGTCAGGTTAAAACCCTTTCACTACCACACTACCAAATGGTTAACCCTTTCACTGTGACAATACAGAAGGTTAACCCTCTCACTGCCACATGACAAAGTGTTAACCCTTTCACTACCACACTACCAAATGGTTAACCCTTTCACTGTGACAATACAGAAGGTTAACCCTCTCACTGCCACACGACAAAGTGTTAACCCTTTCACTTCGACAATACAGAAGGTTTACCCTCTCACTGCCACACGACAAGGATGGTGTACTGGTGGGTGGTGTCCGACCGATTGTGGTGGGCCGGTCTGGGACAAAAATGCCAGGGCTGATTTTTGGTTCCAGTCCAGCCCTGTTGTATCACTGTATATAATAATAATAATAATAATAATGGATTGGATTTATATAGCGCTCTTCTCTGACTGACTGTTGCTCTGACTCAGAGCGCTTCACAGAGTCCATTATTCGTTCATACACAGTCATACCGGTGGTGGTAAGCTACAATTGCAGCCAGAGCTGCCCTGAGGCAGACTCACGGAAGCGTGGCGAATAATCAACGCCTACGGCCCCTCCGACCACCACCAACATTCATTCACATGCATACACATTCATACGAGGCAAGTAGGTTAAGTGTCTTGCCCAAGGACACAACGGCAATGGGATGGACATGGGCTTGAGCGGGATTCGAACCACCAACCCTTCGATCATTGGACACCCCGCTCTACCCCTGAGCCACGCCGCCCCACAATAATAATACAACACTGTACATACATCTGATTAGCATTATTACTCAGTAGTACTCATTTATATATATCCAGTTTAGTTACCTGTACATTTTATATTACTATTATACTTTACTGTTACATTTGCACTCTGGTAGGGGCGGCTATGTGGCGTAGTGGGCAAGGCGCTCGCCACGAAATCTGGAGACGCTGGGCTTGCCTGTTCGAGCCCAGCGCTCCACATTTGCTTTCAGTTTAGCTGGTCGTCCGTACTAATACACATTGGCCGTATTAGGGGGTGGGAAACTGATGGGTGGGGATCGGGCGTTGTGGACAGCGACTCCTACAGGTCGGTTGGTGCGCCTGCGCAGTAGAATCAGGAAGTGTCGGGGGCAGCGTGAGCCTCCCACGCGTTACTCCTCGCCACTGAGAGATCGAGCTGCGCAGGTGAAAAGATGCGACTGCTGTTACCTCAAGTACCGGAGGGGACTTGTGCTATACGACTTAGTCCACATTGCAGCCGGCTTGTGGGAGGCAAGAAACAGCGTTGGTGACAGGGGTGGGTTGAATTGGATGATACGAAATTGGGATGGGAGAAAATATAGAAAATGGGAGAAAAAGTGGATAAAAAAAAAACATTTGCACTCTGGTTAGATGCCAAATACAGTATTGTACTTGTGTTGTATAATGACAATACATTTTAATCTAATCTAATCTAATAGCTGGGATACTTGTGATAGTCTGTAGTTAGCAGCATATATCACTGCTAATTTGAGAGGCATTTCTACTATAGGAGAGAAGTCATTGCCCCTTCAATATATTAGCAGAGCCAGCACAATTTTATAAATAAATGACAGAACATACACTGTAAAAAGTAAATGTTTTTTCACAGTAAATTCACTGTATTATTTTACAGATTACTTTTGTTTTTCTACTTTAAGTGTAAATGCCATAAAAATACAGTAAATTACCTTTTATCAAAATATTAACCATTAAATAAAGGTTGTAATCTGTAAATGTATTTGATTCTACTGTAATTTGACAGTAAGTATTTGTCAACCATTGATGCCAGACATTTACCGTTTTCTTGCAGCTTTTTTTCTTACAGTGTAGGCTTCATAAATCAAATCAAATCAAATCAAATTTATTTATAGGGCCCGACAACACACGTTAATGTCCCCATGGGCCGTACAGGTCTTCTTTAAACAAGTCAAGAAGACAACATAACAATAAGTCAAGAACAGAACAAGAACACTAGATGAATGCAAATAAATGAAAGAATGCAAGCACTCCCAGACAGACCCCACGCGAAGGTAAGGAAAAACTCACTAAAACCTAACAATAGGGAAAAAAAGCTCCACAGGCAATGTGGAGGAGAGAAACCTTAGAAGGGCCGTTCAAGGGGGGATCTCCCTTCTTAGATGTCGGTGATAGTAGTGTTGCAGACGGACAGTTGATAAGCATGCACTCATGTGTGTGGTGAAACACAGATGAGTGCATGCAATAGCAACTGTACATTTTGAAAAATTAAAGATAGAGCTAATAGCGATAGCAACTGAACATTTTTAAAGATTAAAGATAGAGTTGATAGCGGATCTATTTGAGGCACAGGGGCGGCGCAAGAGGGTCACGTCCTCCCCGTCTTAGTCACGGGACATTCAACACTCCGGTCGTTGCTCAGGGACAGCCGGAGACAGGGGGAAGGGGGGTGGCGCAGAGAGGGTCGCGAACTCCCCGACATCATCGCGGGACATCCGGCACTCCGGTCACCACTACGAGACCTCCGAAGACAGGGGGGCACGCAGAGGGGGTCGCAATCTCCCGGCCTTCGTCACGGGACGTCCAACACTCCGGTCAACACTCCAGGACAGCAAGTCATAGGAAGACAGGGAGACGGGTGCTAATTATACAAAATCAGTTTGAGTTTTAAATTATATTCTAAATCGTTCTGCTCTAAAATGCCCATCCATTCCAGTTAAATGCAGATCATGCTGTGATGGGAATTTGGGGGGAGAATCCAGCTTTTAGGTGAATGGTCACTCACACATTTGCCGTTTTATGACAGGTTTATGCCATATAATGCGATTATTAACAGTAGTGTAATGCTACGTTCATTTATGGTCGGAGATGGGAACTGGGAATTTGGGGGGAGGATCCCACTTTTAGGTTAGGAGGTGATCACAAGCACATTTTCCGGTTTATGCCATAATGATAATTGTAGTGGCCGCTTGTCGCTCCCCAATGTAAGATAATTTCTTACTCAGCAAGTTGTGGATGGTTAATAAAGTGGAATGTCCAGGCTGCTTCTTATGTCATTTGCAGGGTTTATTGTCCACGGGAAAGATGATGATGATGATGGTTAACAGAACAGTTGTCAATTGTTTGTTATATAAGCAGTTCCAACAATGAATCCTCCAATCCGCCAGCCAACGCGCCAACAACACTGTTTTTTTTCACTGGTTTGTGTAAATTAACCAACTTTCCTCTCTCTCTTTCACGCGGTAAAATTTGTTTGAACAGCCGGGAGCCAGGCACGTGCACACATAGAGGCCAAGGGGTGCTTGAGCACCTGCCTTTTTGAGCCTCATCAAAAAAGTGCCCTTTTTTAAATTTAGCATGTTTTTTTTTTTTTTTTTAACCGTTACGCATATAGACTGCCCTTCCAACTGAAAAATGTCAGGATAGAATCAAAATATTATGTAAAGAGAGAGAGATGCCCCATATTCCATTGCAGTTTGCACGGCCTCCTCAGCGTGCCTTTCCGCGGACCTATATATTTTATGCATAGTGTGGGTGGTGATGATGATGATGATGATGATAGAAACCGTTGTGGCGCATACAGTTGAATGCTGGTATTACACTCACTGAGGGACACGAAGAAGTCAAGTCTGATGGGATTTGGGAATCTCAAATACAAATCGGGATTGGAATAAAAAATTTATTTATATTAAACAATACAGAATATACAGCACTTCTTGGGGTCTGTAGGGTAAGCACTTATTCCCTCCCCCCTGAACATTTATGGAGATGTATGGGCCTTTTAAGTCAGTGATAAAAGTGTCTTTCAAGGATAAGTGAGCTCCTGCACTGATTATTATAGTTCAATATTCAATATTTGATCACCAAAAAGCATAAAAAGGGGGCCCCCCGCCCGCTCTGTTAATATATACACACAAGTGTAGTGCCCTTTTCAGCCTTTGAGCACCTGCCCCTCTAAAGTCCTGTGCACGTCCCTGCCGGGAGCAATACAAAAATAACCACTGCGGTCCCGTTGTTTGTTAGGTAACGTTGCATTTACTGACTGACCTTCAAGACACTCCATGTTTACTAGGCAGCTAACCAGCAGTGTAAACCAGGAGCCAGACCAAACCATCACCGTGACGTCAGGAACAAAATGGCGGCCCTAGGCTCTGATTAACAGAGCCTCTTATAATAGAGGTGGTGTGCCCCCTATGTTCAAACATAAATACACCATTACCATATAATACAACTTCGAATATGTCGGTTTTGGCTTCTACAATAATAATGTATTAACAGGAGTCTAATGCTGTGTTGGTTTATGGTCGGAGATGGGAACTTCCCGCGGTCAGGGCCGGATTAACGACCGGGCCGTTTGGGCCGCGGCCCGTGGGCCTCTAGTGATGAGGGGCCTCAAAAAAAAACTTTTTATTATTATTATTTATTATTATTTTGGAGATCGATGTCATACTGTGACACTGAAATGAAAAAATATTTCATCAACTAAAATATTTAGTCAACAAAAATATTTCATCAACTAAAATATACAGTACGTCACACCCCATGCCTCTCCCTGCTGTCTGCAAGTGGCTAATCTTGAGTTTCCGACCCCCCAGTAAGCTAACCATGGATAAATCCAAAAAAAGGAAAGTCTGAGGAAAATAGAGGGTTTAATTCAGCGTGGACAGATTAATTTGCTTTCACGACTAACAATGCAGGCTTACCTGTAGCCTATGCCTGATATGTGGTGCAAAATTTACGAACAACGATTACTGTCATTTTGATTACTGTAGTTTGCCTGGTATGTAGCCTTGGTTAGTGGCTGCCCCACCAATGTTTTACATATAAAAACACCACTGTGCGGGCGTGCACGTGTATGTGTGTGTGGGGGCCTCCACAAGAGTCTGGCCCAGATGCCTCTCAATTCTTAATCTGGCCTTGCCCGCGGGGAAGTGGAAGTGGGACACACGCCAACTCCGACTTAAGTGCGTTCAAGCTACAAAAGTCGGAAAAGGGATGTGCCAAATAGGGATGTGCCTATAGTTCACCGAATCGTGCACGGGGTAGTGCCAGTGTACTTCAACGACTACTTCAACCGTATCAGGGACACCCATGCTTATTCAACTAGGCGTAGCTCAACTGACTTCATGCCAGTCAGATTCAGGAGTTGTATGGGGAAGGAGTAATTTTTATATTCTGTAGTCTTTTGGAACAGTCTGCCCTGAAAACAGTGAACAGTGCTGTTAGATTCAAGTCCAGCCTAAAGACATGGCTAAAAAAGGGACTATAATTAACCCAGATACTCAGCTAAAGGCACTGTTACATGTGTTTATGGTCTATGTTATGTATATACAGTATGTGATGTGTTGTGATGTCATGAGTCTTTACAATCTGTATGATGTACGTCTAAGCATTTCGTTCCCCTACAAGGACCACAATGGAAATACGCTTTTTTGTGTCCATCCTTGACAGTATTTCCAGACTGTGCTTCTGTCACGTGTTATATATTGTCAAATAAAGTCATTCATTCATTCATCAAAGCATGGATGTTGACGCTAAACTTTATGTTGCGCTTAGTTATATTGGTACACTGATTAGTCTGAAGTTGAACACATACTAAGTTGAAGATATACAATCTTATAAATGGTATATTTTGGGTGGCCATGTTGAATGACGTCAAATGATGCTGAGGCTTGAACTGGGGGGCTGTATTTATATTCCTAGTCGCTGAATTTGCGACTAGGAACTCCCGAGTTGACGGAGTAGGAGGTTGGAATTTCCGACCTCCATGAGTTATAATCGAATAAGTCCATTTGTTAAATTATTTCAAACATGTATCCCTAATTCTGAGTGAGTGAACATTAAAATCTTCATTGAATATGCTGAGAATATAGTTGCTAGCACTATTCAATTGCTGTAGCATCGACATAACTTGAATTTATTTTCTTAAAAAGAATATATATACTGACAGCATTAAACACAATTTTCTCACAAAATCCTCAGGGGGCCCGTTCACAACACCTAGAATCCATTGCACACATAACAAATGGATGTAATGCATACAAACACCTGTACATCGCTCGTCATGAGCGTATTGTGGACATTGTGTCTAATGCGGTACAAAACATCTTACCATCTAGTGCAGCAATGTACAAACATGCCAGAGTGCAACCAGAGTGGTTTGGCCTTACCAACGATGTCTTTGCTAACATACCAAATACACTGGATGTTGTTTTTGTTGACACCAGCCACAGGGAGGTGCTGGTCATAGAAGTAGGCTGTACCTTTGATCTGTACCAGGCCTTCCGGGACAAGTATATCAAATACCAACCACTGCTCAGTGTGATGGCTGACCTTGGGTATAGGTGTAGATATAGTGTACTTGTATTCGGAAGTCTTGGCCATGTATACAAATGCACCATGACCGGTCTGAGAACTGCTGCAATGTCTAAAAGAAAAGCCAAACAAATTGCCAAATATTGCTCTGTCTCAGCTATTATTAGCAGCCTAGCCGCGTGGAGAAGGAGGTGCTATGTGTACCTCAAGTGTTCAGTGCTGCTTGGCCCCGATACATTTGATTCCCTGTTTATGTAATATAATTTGTGGAACCAAATAAAGTATTAAAATGTGTGTGTGTGCATGTGTGTGTGTGTGCGTGTGTGTGCGTGTGTGTGTGTGTGTGTGTGGTGTGTGTGTGGTGTGTGTGTGTGTGTGTGCGTGCGTGTGTGTGTGCGCGTGCGTGCGTGTGTGTGCGTGTGTGTCAGGGGTGCACACATTTAATCTATATTTTTACTGATCTTCATCATAGATCTCCAGTTTGCGAGATGAGTGTGTGTGAGGAGAGAGAGGAAGGGGGTCCTGCCAGCTACCAGAAACCAGACACCAAACCAGACACACAGTAAGCTTTAGTGATCATCAGTAAATAACCTGATATTATTATTATTATTATTAGTATTATTATTATCATATATATATTATTTTTATAATAATAATAATAATAATAATAATAATAATAATAATAATAATAATAATAATAATAATAATAATAATAATAATAATAATAATAATAATAATAATAATAATAATAAGGCAATAAAATGTGTAGTGGATGGTTTAAGGGCCTCCAGTGTGAGGATGGAGGACCATACCAAGCTTTCAAATGTTCAGTGTAATCTGTGACATAGCTGGATATTAAAACAATGTTTTTGTTCAATTCTTGTGATGTGACTCACCGTGTTCAACCCAATGAAATGTCTGACTCCAGAGGCCACTGCCAGAGGCCAGAGTCTCCAGCTCCCAGCTGTCTGTCTGTGAAGAGTGACTGGTCCATGGGAAGACCGCCGGACTTCAGCAATGAACCAGACCCCTCAGACTCCAAGTAAGACCACAGTGTAGACTTAAGTTAAACCCCTAAAATAGCAAGTAAGACCATTCATCAATCCCTACCTCACAGTGAATTACCATATTGTCCCGAATATAAAACAGGTATTTTTTCCTAGAAAAAGGTGTGTCGTCGTCTAGACTAAATGGGTCTCATTCTCCAACGGACTTAAGACAAAAAATTTGCTCTTAGTACCATTTAAGACATCTAAGATTTTGGGATTCCCCAACCGTCCCTAAGCTTGGATTCGGCCGTGACTGAGAGCAGGATTTAGGAGCGCTGAGGAGAACACTTAACTTGACAGACTGTGTGCTCCGTGTTCTTAAGGGCTGTGAGGATGGGGGGTTCTTGCAGAGCCCAATAGCAAAACACAGGAGGAGAGAATGGAGCGGTTTAGGGTTCTTTAATTATTCTTCCCAACCAAGCAGAGTATAACAGGAATGTGAAACAGGAATGTGAACAACACGGAGGTTATAATGTTCTTGGGGGGAAGAAGAATGAGAGCAGGTGCACTTCAGTGCAGCTGTCGGCAGCGAGCGAGAGAGGACACAGGTCTTGCGCTTGAGAGCGAGCAGGAGTCTTCTTTGCGGGGCTCGAGACGTCAGGGTGGAAGGACGCTGGAGCTCGAGACGTCAGGGTGGAAGGGCGCTGGAGCGAAGTCCTGGGGCACAAGAAACAGAAGGTTAGGGCAAGCATAAACAGGGGTAGTTACAGCTGGTCTTCAGGTAACGTCGTCGTACCTCGGTAGGCAGTTTAACACTGCGACGTCGGATGACGGGATCTGCCAGTTGAAGTAGGGAACGCTTGATGAGGTGATCTCTTGCAGCCGCGCTGATTGCTCCTCATCTGGCAGACTCGAGCTCCGATCGTGACAAGGGCTTTATTTGGGAGGAATCATAGTTATTCCTTCATGTCAACTCTACAGGCCTCCTTGGAATGAATTAATCATCATTTAAATAAATATGACAATATTCGTACGATAAAAAATTACGCATTTGATGTCGGAAAAATAAATAATATGGATTCATCTGATCACAGGGCAGCTGGATTAACCATATCTGAACCAGCTATTTTGGACAAATGTATAATTACTTAATTACTCAGATATTCAAACACAATTATGCAATAATGCACAATTATTTAATGCCTTCTGTGGCATTTGTATTTCTTATTTGTTAAATATCTGTCTTGTTGATTAATTATACATTTGAAAGAATGCAGGTTATAGCTATATAAAACGACAAATGTCTGTCCCATTGTACCAATCAATGGGATATATTGCATAACTGCATTATTTCAAATGTATAATTAGTAATTAATCAATAAAAAAAATCTTCAATTCTTGTGATGTGACTCACCATGTTCAACCCAATGAAATGTCTGACTCCAGAGGCCACTGCCAGAGGCCAGAGTCTCCAGCTCCCAGCTGTCTGTCTGTGAAGAGTGACTGGTCCATGGGAAGACCGCCAGACTTCAGCAATGAACCAGACCCCTCAGACTCCAAGTAAGACCACAGTGTAGACTTAAGTTAAACCCCTAAAATAGCAAGTAAGACCATTCATCAATCCCTACCTCACAGTGAATTACCATATTGTCCCGAATATAAAACAGGTATTTTTTCCTAGAAAAAGGTGTGTCGTCGTCTAGACTAAATGGGTCTCATTCTCCAACGGACTTAAGACAAAAAATGTGCTCTTAGTACCATTTAAGACATCTAAGATTTTGGGATTCCCCAACCGTCCCTAAGCTTGGATTCGGCCGTGACTGAGAGCAGGATTTAGGAGCGCTGAGGAGAACACTTAACTTGACAGACTGTGTGCTCCGTGTTCTTAAGGGCTGTGAGGATGGGGGGTTCTTGCGGAGCCCAATAGCAAAACACAGGAGGAGAGAATGGAGCGGTTTAGGGTTCTTTAATTATTCTTCCCAACCAAGCAGAGTATAACAGGAATGTGAAACAGGAATGTGAACAACACGGAGGTTATAATGTTCTTGGGGGGAAGAAGAATGAGAGCAGGTGCACTTCAGTGCAGCTGTCGGCAGCGAGAGAGAGAGGACACAGGTCTTGCGCTTGAGAGCGAGCAGGAGTCTTCTTTGCGGGGCTCGAGACGTCAGGGTGGAAGGACGCTGGAGCTCGAGACGTCAGGGTGGAAGGGCGCTGGAGCGAAGTCCTGGGGCACAAGAAACAGAAGGTTAGGGCAAGCATAAACAGGGGTAGTTACAGCTGGTCTTCAGGTAACGTCGTCGTACCTCGGTAGGCAGTTTAACACTGCGACGTCGGATGACGGGATCTGCCAGTTGAAGTAGGGAACGCTTGATGAGGTGATCTCTTGCAGCCGCGCTGATTGCTCCTCATCTGGCAGACTCGAGCTCCGATCGTGACAAGGGCTTTATTTGGGAGGAATCATAGTTATTCCTTCATGTCAACTCTACAGGCCTCCTTGGAATGAATTAATCATAATTTAAATAAATATGACAATATTCGTACGATAAAAAATTACGCATTTGATGTCGGAAAAATAAATAATATGGATTCATCTGATCACAGGGCAGCTGGATTAACCATATCTGAACCAGCTATTTTGGACAAATGTATAATTACTTAATTACTCAGATATTCAAACACAATTATGCAATAATGCACAATTATTTAATGCCTTCTGTGGCATTTGTATTTCTTATTTGTTAAATATCTGTCTTGTTGATTAATTATACATTTGAAAGAATGCAGGTTATAGCTATACAAAACGACAAATGTCTGTCCCATTGTACCAATCAATGGGATATATTGCATAACTGCATTATTTCAAATGTATAATTAGTAATTAATCAATAAAAGAAAATCTTCAATTCTTGTGATGTGACTCACCATGTTCAACCCAATGAAATGTCTGACTCCAGAGGCCACTGCCAGAGACCAGAGTCTCCAGCTCCCAGCTGTCTGTCTGTGAAGAGTGACTGGTCCATGGGAAGACCGCCAGACTTCAGCAATGAACCAGACCCCTCAGACTCCAAGTAAGACCACAGTGTAGACTTAAGTTAAACCCCTAAAATAGCAAGTAAGACCATTCATCAATCCCTACCTCACAGTGAATTACCATATTGTCCCGAATATAAAACAGGTATTTTTTCCTAGAAAAAGGTGTGTCGTCGTCTAGACTAAATGGGTCTCATTCTCCAACGGACTTAAGACAAAAAATTTGCTCTTAGTACCATTTAAGACATCTAAGATTTTGGGATTCCCCAACCGTCCCTAAGCTTGGATTCGGCCGTGACTGAGAGCAGGATTTAGGAGCGCTGAGGAGAACACTTAACTTGACAGACTGTGTGCTCCGTGTTCTTAAGGGCTGTGAGGATGGGGGGTTCTTGCAGAGCCCAATAGCAAAACACAGGAGGAGAGAATGGAGCGGTTTAGGGTTCTTTAATTATTCTTCCCAACCAAGCAGAGTATAACAGGAATGTGAAACAGGAATGTGAACAACACGGAGGTTATAATGTTCTTGGGGGGAAGAAGAATGAGAGCAGGTGCACTTCACCATGTTCAACCCAATGAAATGTCTGACTCCAGAGGCCACTGCCAGAGGCCAGAGTCTCCAGCTCCCAGCTGTCTGTCTGTGAAGAGTGACTGGTCCATGGGAAGACCGCCGGACTTCAGCAATGAACCAGACCCCTCAGACTCCAAGTAAGACCACAGTGTAGAGTTATTATTACACTTCTGTGGTGATTACATGTTACACCACCTTAAATGTCAGTATGGGGGAGAGATGCATCAGTCATTTATAGTCACCTCTTGAGTCAGATATATTTATGTCCAGAAGCTAACGCTAATTACGTTTGTGGAGATTTTAACAGTAGGATGGGTGCTTTGGATGGGGTGATCAGTAAGTGGGGGAATCTGCTCCCTTAATGATAATTATACCTATTCTGTTGTCGCAATTGCGTGTCTGAGCAAGGCTAGACAGATAGCGGAAAAAAACTCCAATAAAACCATGTTCTTGAAAAAGGTGTGGCTTTACTGATGGTTGTTTCTGTAAAACTGAAAAATACAATACAAAGCATGTACAGTATTAATATGTTGCACACATAGTGCAAGAAATGAGAATGACAATGTAAATAGTTTCATGTACAAAATGTAATATTACTTAATGTAATAACTTAATGAAATAGAGTACTTCTTTATATTTTTTGGGGGGGCTTTTTCTGTATTTTTCACCCATCCCAATTTAGTCGTTATGCCAATTCCCTTCCTGGCCGTTGCGCGCATTGCCCCACTGTCAGCCTGGGGAGGGTGTAGATTAGAACTACCACATGCCTCCTCAGATACATGTGGATTCGCCAGTCGCTTCTTTTCACCTGACAGCGAGGAGTTTCACTGGGGGAACGTACCGCTATTTCCCCGAGATCCCCTCCCTGCTGAACAGGCGCCCCGACCGAGCAGTAGGAGTCGCAGTTTCGTTCCGGGAGCTGAATTTCATCAAAGACAAGCAGTACAGTCTTCTCATGCTGATGGACATATCAACTCCAAGGCTTAAACAAAAGGAGATAACTGTTTAGCATGCATGCTGTAGGTTGCTCTTTGTTCAACTGAGACCTAAATGGAGGATGAAAACGAAACTTAAGGAAAATAAGCACTACCTACAATGTCCACTAGGGGGGGGGGGGGTAGCAATTCAATCTAGAATGGTCACTTTTGAGAAAGAGTAGATGAATGACCAAATGATCCAATAATCATCATTACTTCTCTGAATGTCCACAGAAAGAGGAAGAGGGTTGTGTGTGTCCTGCCTGAGGACCAGTGTGCAGTGTGTGAGGAGGTTCAGAGGGATCCAGTCTCTCTCAGCTGTGGACACTGGTTCTGCAGACAGTGCATCAGGCCCTACTGGGACCAACCTGGTCCAACAGGAGACTATGCCTGCCCCCGGTGTGGAACGAGATCCACGACAAGACCTGGACTGCAGACACACAGCCAAACCATCACGGAACCAAGTAAGACTAAGTGTTTTCAACCTTTTGTTTTTACTATTTATAAAACGTTTGTTTCAGCTATATTTATACTTAGCACTGCAGGCCAACAAATGTATGAGACAGCTAACGCTAGCAGCATAGCACTGCAGGCCAACAAATGTATGAGACAGCTAACGCTAGCAGCTTAGCACTGCAGGCCAACAAATGTATGAGACAGCTAACGCTAGCAGCTTAGCACTGCAGGCCAACAAATGTATGAGACAGCTAACGCTAGCAGCATAGCACTGCAGGCCAACAAATGTATGAGACCGCTAACGCTAGCAGGTTAGCACTGCAGGCCAACAAATGTATGAGACCGCTAACGCTAGCAGCTTAGCACTGCAGGCCAACAAATGTATGAGACAGCTAACGCTAGCAGCTTAGCACTGCAGGTCAACAAATGTATGAGACAGCTAACGCTAGCAGCTTAGCACTGCAGGTCAACAAATGTATGAGACAGCTAACGCTAGCAGCTTAGCACTGCAGGCCAACACATGTATGAGACGGCTAACGCTAGCAGCTTAGCACTGCAGGCCAACAAATGTATGAGACGGCTAACGCTAGCAGCTTAGCACTGCAGGCCAACAAATGTATGAGACGGCTAACGCTAGCAGCTTAGCACTGCAGGCCAACAAATGTATGAGACACTAGCAGCTGCTACACATACTGCATGCTTGGTGGGTCCCAAGTAAAATAAGAACTCTTGTGCTGGGTTATTCCATGAAAATGTTTGGGAACCTTTGTTATTTACTATAGGCTGGAAATGAATGATGAACCCTTTACAAGATAGAAGATACTTTAATGCCACACAACTATGGTTGGTGGTAATCGTTTGCGGTACAGCATGTTATTTAAGCACTGGGACATCGACATGGAACATCAAACGCCCCCCTCCCACCTCCCAATCCCCACAATAAATACATAAATACATACAGGACAGTCACATATAACAAGTGTCGATGCTGGATTCACGTGTTCGAATCCAGCTCCCGGCGTTGTCACCAGCTTGGCTGGCCGTTCACACTAATACAATTGGCAGTATTAGAGGGTGGGAAAGCTGGCGGGTGGGTCCTGGGCGTTGTGGACAGCGACCCCTACAGTTCGGTCGGGGCGCCTGCTCAGCGAGGGTAGGATCTGGAGAGAGGTAGTGCGGCCTCCCACACGTTACACTCTCCCGGTGAGAATCTGCGCGGCCAGGCTGGCTGCCGGCTGGCTGCACATGCGTCGGAGGAAAGCATGTGACAGTCTCCGGTCTCTCGGACCAACAGTAGGGGAAAGTGCGCAACAACCAGGAAGGGTGGGATGGGAGAAAAATCGGAAAAAGAAGGAGGGGGAAAAAGATAATAAAAAAAAAAATTAAAAAACATAACAAGTGTCAGTGTCAGTTCAATTCAGTCCATGTTCACTTCAGTTCGGATGCTTGCCTATTATTCTTCCCTTACAGGGGACGGCAATCAGCAGGAGGTTTTAGACCATCGGACCAGTCTGAAAGTGAGCTTTGAATGTGTGACGGAAAGTACAGCCAAAGCAGGGAATGGAACCCCCCTCAACAAGATCTACACAGCACTCTACATCATAGAGGGACAGAGTGAAGAGGTCAACACCCAACACGAGGTGTGGCAACTGGAGACAGTATCCAAGATGAAAACCTTCCATGACACACCAATCGACTGCCGTGACCTCTTCAAACCCTTACCGGGCACAAAGACACACGTCAGAGTCGTTCTGACGCTGGGCATCGCCGGCATTGGAAAAACCTTCTCCGTGCAGAAGTTCACACTTGACTGGGCAGAGCAGTCGGCGAATCGAGATGTGGATCTCCTGATTCTGCTTTCGTTCCGCGAGCTGAACTTCATCAAAGACAAGCAGTACAGTCTTCTCACGCTGATCCACCTTTTCCACCCAACACTGAAGATGGTCACAGCAGAGAAGCTCGCTGGCTGGAAAGTTGTGTTCATCTTCGATGGTCTTGATGAAAGCAGACTTCCACTGGATTTCCAGCACAATGAGACTGTGTCCGATGTCACACAGACGGCATCAGTGGACGTGCTGCTGACGAACCTCATCAGCGGGGATCTGCTTCCCTCTGCCTTCCTCTGGATAACCTCCCGACCTGCAGCATCCAATCAGATCCCT
>NC_140172.1:13579976-13624976 GCF_963971535.1 Notolepis coatsorum | reverse complement strand
TCTTCTGAAACAGAGAGGATGTCGTCTCGCTGGCCACAGCTCTGGTTCTTCTGAAACAGAGAGGATGTCGTCTCGCTGGCCACAGCTCTGGTTCTTCAGAAACAGAGAGGAAGTCGTCTCGCTGGCCACAGCTCTGGTTCTTCTGAAACAGAGAGGACGTCGTCTCGCTGGCCACAGCTCTGGTTCTTCTGAAACAGAGAGGACGTCGTCTTGCTGGCCACAGCTCTGGTTCTTCTGAAACAGAGAGGACGTCGTCTCGCTGGCCACAGCTCTGGTTCTTCTGAAACAGAGAGGACGTCGTCTCGCTGGCCACAGCTCTGGTTCTTCTGAAACAGAGAGGACGTCATCTCGCTGGCCACAGCTCTGGTTCTTCTGAAACAGAGAGGACGTCGTCTCGCTGGCCACAGCTCTGGTTCTTCTGAAACAGAGAGGACGTCGTCTCGCTGGCCACAGCTCTGGTTCTTCTGAAACAGAGAGGATGTCGTCTCGCTGGCCACAGCTCTGGTTCTTCTGAAACAGAGAGGACGTCGTCTCGCTGGCCACAGCTCTGGTTCTTCTGAAACAGAGAGGACGTCATCTCGCTGGCCACAGCTCTGGTTCTTCTGAAACAGAGAGGACGTCGTCTCGCTGGCCACAGCTCTGGTTCTTCTGAAACAGAGAGGACGTCGTCTCGCTGGCCACAGCTCTGGTTCTTCTGAAACAGAGAGGATGTCGTCTCGCTGGCCACAGCTCTGGTTCTTCTGAAACAGAGAGGATGTCGTCTCGCTGGCCACAGCTCTGGTTCTTCAGAAACAGAGAGGAAGTCGTCTCGCTGGCCACAGCTCTGGTTCTTCTGAAACAGAGAGGACGTCGTCTCGCTGGCCACAGCTCTGGTTCTTCTGAAACAGAGAGGACGTCGTCTTGCTGGCCACAGCTCTGGTTCTTCTGAAACAGAGAGGACGTCGTCTCGCTGGCCACAGCTCTGGTTCTTCTGAAACAGAGAGGACGTCGTCTCGCTGGCCACAGCTCTGGTTCTTCTGAAACAGAGAGGACGTCATCTCGCTGGCCACAGCTCTGGTTCTTCTGAAACAGAGAGGACGTCGTCTCGCTGGCCACAGCTCTGGTTCTTCTGAAACAGAGAGGACGTCGTCTCGCTGGCCACAGCTCTGGTTCTTCTGAAACAGAGAGGACGTCGTCTCGCTGGCCACAGCTCTGGTTCTTCTGAAACAGAGAGGACGTCGTCTCGCTGGCCACAGCTCTGGTTCTTCTGAAACAGAGAGGACGTCATCTCGCTGGCCACAGCTCTGGTTCTTCTGAAACAGAGAGGACGTCGTCTCGCTGGCCACAGCTCTGGTTCTTCTGAAACAGAGAGGACGTCATCTCGCTGGCCACAGCTCTGGTTCTTCTGAAACAGAGAGGATGTCGTCTCGCTGGCCACAGCTCTGGTTCTTCTGAAACAGAGAGGACGTCGTCTCGCTGGCCACAGCTCTGGTTCTTCTGAAACAGAGAGGACGTCGTCTCGCTGGCCACAGCTCTGGTTCTTCTGAAACAGAGAGGACGTCGTCTCGCTGGCCACAGCTCTGGTTCTTCTGAAACAGAGAGGACGTCGTCTCGCTGGCCACAGCTCTGGTTCTTCTGAAACAGAGAGGACGTTGTCTCGCTGGCCACAGCTCTGGTTCTTCTGAAACAGAGAGGACGTCGTCTCGCTGGCCACAGCTCTGGTTCTTCTGAAACAGAGAGGAAGTCGTCTCGCTGGCCACAGCTCTGGTTCTTCTGAAACAGAGAGGATGTCGTCTCGCTGGCCACAGCTCTGGTTCTTCTGAAACAGAGAGGATGTCGTCTCGCTGGCCACAGCTCTGGTTCTTCTGAAACAGAGAGGACGTCGTCTCGCTGGCCACAGCTCTGGTTCTTCTGAAACAGAGAGGACGTCGTCTCGCTGGCCACAGCTCTGGTTCTTCTGAAACAGAGAGGACGTCGTCTCGCTGGCCACAGCTCTGGTTCTTCTGAAACAGAGAGGACGTCGTCTCGCTGGCCACAGCTCTGGTTCTTCTGAAACAGAGAGGACGTTGTCTCGCTGGCCACAGCTCTGGTTCTTCTGAAACAGAGAGGACGTCGTCTCGCTGGCCACAGCTCTGGTTCTTCTGAAACAGAGAGGACGTCGTCTCGCTGGCCACAGCTCTGGTTCTTCTGAAACAGAGAGGACGTCGTCTCGCTGGCCACAGCTCTGGTTCTTCTGAAACAGAGAGGACGTCGTCTCGCCGGCCACAGCTCTGGTTCTTCTGAAACAGAGAGGATGTCGTCTCGCTGGCCACAGCTCTGGTTCTTCTGAAACAGAGAGGACGTCGTCTCGCTGGCCACAGCTCTGGTTCTTCTGAAACAGAGAGGACGTCGTCTCGCTGGCCACAGCTCTGGTTCTTCTGAAACAGAGAGGATGTCATCTCGCTGGCCACAGCTCTGGTTCTTCTGAAACAGAGAGGACGTCATCTCGCTGGCCACAGCTCTGGTTCTTCTGAAACAGAGAGGATGTCGTCTCGCTGGCCACAGCTCTGGTTCTTCTGAAACAGAGAGGACGTCGTCTCGCTGGCCACAGCTCTGGTTCTCGCCAAAGAGGTCTGGAACAAGTCTTGGGATAAGTTAGAGCAATTTGATGAGCTCCGATTTCAAATGGATTTTGAAGAACGCTCTCGGCTCATGCCACAACATGCCCCTGGAAGACGTACTGCTAGTTTGACGTTACTTGTATTTTTACATGCTATACTATTTTATTTTATTACATACTTATCTTTTGTCTAGCACAGTCTCTGGAGCGTAACAGAAAGAAGCATTTTGTATAAAAGTATTCTGTACTTCTGTATGACAACTATTAAAGAAACTTGAAACTTGTTTTTCTTCTCTGCTCGCAGTGTGAGATTTGACTGGTTTGTCTGATGACAGTGACCCACAGTGTCACCACCACCACGCCTTTCTAAACAACATTTTGACAAGACTTCTTGACTTCTTGACAAGACGTCCTGATCTTTTAACAAAATGTCCTGACCTTTTGACAAGACTCCCTGACCTCTTGGCGAGAGCCAAAAGAGTGGCCATGTAGACATCGTAGACCATGTAACCATCTGTACTTTGAAAATATTGAGCAATAGCCATCAGGTAATAGGATACAAATATTTAGGAATATTTATTGATTTTGAACTCGGTGCCTTGTGCTTGATTTAGACTGAACACATGCAGCATCACAGAGGCCGTCTGTGAGTCTCTAGCGTCAGCTCTGAGCTCCGACGCCGGGCCTCTGAAGGAACTGGACCTGAGCAACAACCACCTGCGGGATTCAGGAGTGAAGCTGCTCTCTGGGGGACTGACAAGTCCACAATGTAAACTGGAGACACTGCGGTGAGAAATGTCATTTCATACTTTAGGACAATACTTCTGTTGTTGATGCGTGTTTATTTGGCTCGTCTCCTCACCGTTGATTAATACTTGGGTTCATATATTCAGCTTTCCACCGGTGAAATCGTGAAGGAAATAAATTCGTCGTGATCTGTAAATAACATCTTTCAATCTTACTTACAGACTTGGTTGTTGTTGCATAACCACGGGAGGCTGTGAAGCTCTGGCCTCAGTTCTCATCTCCTCCAGCCTGAGAGAGCTGGACCTGAGTGACAACGGCCTGCAGGACTCCGGAGTGAGGCTGCTCTCCGCTGGCCTGGGGAGTCAGCGCTGTTGCCTGGAGACACTGAGGTGACTGTCGGTGCAGAGACCAAACAGCTTACAGTTTCACATACAGGGACAATAGGATGCCATAGGATAGTGCCTAAGCTTTAAATCACACATCAACAAGGTGACAAAAACATAATTTTCCCACCTTAGAAACATAGCTAAGGTACGGCCGTTTATAAATCAAAGGGACGCTGAAAAACTGATCCATGCCTTCATCTCAAGCCGACTTGACTACTGTAATGCACTCCTCACTGGCCTCCCAAAAAAATACACAGAACGACTCCAACTCATTCAAAACTCGGCAGCTAGGCTACTAACTAGAACCAAGAGGAGAGACCACATTTGTCCAGTATTAGCTAACCTACACTGGCTTCCGGTAACATTTGGAATTTATTTCAAGGTCCTCCTCTTTATATAAACAAATAAAGTGTATTATTATTATTATTATTATTATTATTATTATTATTATTATTATTATTATTATTATTATTATTATTACATGGCATACAGTATATACCAATCTACAGAATATAGGTACAGAATTGACCAGATCTCAAGCTACCGAGCTCTCTTATAGGAAAGCAAAGCTTGTGATTGGAGGGTCGAGAAAACAAGGGCAGGGCTTGAAATAGTTCAATCTCTAAGTGATAGTTGTAAAACAAGACCAGGGATAGTCAAATCTGTGTAGACACTATTTAGACATGGTCCTGTATAAGTGAATCTGCAATCTGTTAATAAAGTTTCCAATCAATCAATCAATCAATCAATGAGGAGCCTGACATCTGGGAGGAGGTGGTGCTGACAGCGAACAACAGGAACAGCACTACAGCAGTAAGCACTAGCTTACTTGTAGATGACTTTAAAATAGAAGTAAGACCGCTGAAGTTCTACTGAAGTGAAATATCCCTTAACATTTGCTCTTTGGTTGTATGTTATTAGTCTCATATAAAAATGAATCACCAGAAGTATTCATTTCTGTTTCATATTGACCATTTTTAAACTATGCAGGCTGTCAGGCTGTCTGGTCACAGAGGAAGGCTGTGCTTCTCTGGGCTCAGCTCTCAACTCCAACCCCTCCCACCTGAGAGAGTTGGACCTGAGCTGCAATCACCCACATTACCCAGGGGACTCTGGAGTGAGGAGGCTCTCTGCTGGGCTGGGGGATCCACACTGGAGACTAGAGACACTGGAGTAAGTATAGTGCCCTCTTGCTGGTCCCCTGCTATAATATGTAACACTATGCTATGCTAGCTACATATCACAGCCAGTCAAATTAATGTATATACTATAGAGAGATGAAATTAAGATAATTAATATATTATACAGTATATTAGCGTGGTGGCGCCCCTTATCGGACGATAATTCGCTTTTTATGCACTGTGAAACACATGCTGATTTGATGTGAGAGACATTGTACAAAAATGTGTATTGGTTAGATTCAGAAAATGCTTACCTAGTACATTAGCCCCTTAAAATGTTATAATTAGCATCCAATTGATCAATTTACGAGGCTTTGGAAATGATGACACACACTGTCAAAAAGTGAGCCCCCTGTTATCGGACACAGATTCTAAACATTGCAAACGGAGCCCTAATTTGTTGATTAGTTGCATTTTATTCTGATCATCTTTACAAAAAAAGCTAGCTAGCATAGTTCAGGATGTGGGAAGAATGGCTGTTAACCTGGATTGTTTAGTTTCAGTATTTTATGTCTTGTCTGAATGCACCACCCGGTGGCCATTTTCCAAAAGCTCCTCAAAGAGGGAAACGTTTTCAGAGGAGTGAATTATAACTTATATATTACATTATAACTCAAATCAATATATCATCACAACATTTGTTCCAGTTGGGGGAAACTTGCCCTTATTTGTGTGGCAGTTATTGTTCCATAATAGGGGTATGGCAGATAAGGGGGCCTCATTAGCTATATTCTTCTTACATAGATGCATTCTATAGCCCAGTACCTAAACATTAAATTCTGACCACCTAACCTGAAGTTGAAATGTTACAATTTGTCAAAACTTCAACAGAGGCTGACATTCAAATCAACATGTCAGACAGCAGACAGACACTGTTTTGACAAATTGGACCATTTCAACAACTTCAGGGTTTGCGTGTTTGACAAATAAGCGATCCGAATTTAATGTTTAGTGTGCAGTGGACTCTCCATCAAAATACTAGAACACAGTATGGGATTATATATATAGCGGACCTCTGGTTGTTATGTTGTTTAGTCCCTGAGGGTTCAAAGACAATACAAATCACCCTCCTGTCACAGTGAAAGTACAAATATTTTTGGTGTCAGTTTTCTCCATTGACTTCCATAGTACAATAAAATTGGACACGAAAGTGACTCTGTTTATCTGGTCTGAGAAGGACATGGCTTTAGATGATACTGTGTGGTAACTCCCCTTGGAGGCATGACTTTGACTCTAGGGAGGCGTAGTCTGACGTCTGACTTTAGTTTCCTATAGGGAGGTGTAGTCTGAAGTCACTTTAGTTTCCTATAGGGAGGTGTAGCCTGACGTCACTTTAGATTCCTATAGGGAGGTGTAGTCTGACGTCACTTTAGTTTCCTATAGGGAGGTGTAGTCTGACGTCACTTTAGTTTCCTATAGGGAGGTGTAGTCTGACGTCACTTTAGTTAAGGGAGGTATAGAATGACGTTACTTTAGTTTCCTATAGGGAGATGTAGTCTGACGTCACTTTAGTTTCCTATAGGGAGGTGTAGTCTGACGTCACTTTAGTTTCCTATAGGGAGGTGTAGTCTGACGTCACTTTAGTTTCCTATAGGGAGGTGTAGTCTGACGTCACTTTAGTTTCCTGTAGGGAGGTGTAGTCTGACGTCACTTTAGTTTCCTATAGGGAGGTGTAGTCTGACGTCACTGTAGTTTCCTATAGGGAGGTGTAGTCTTACATCACTTTAGTTTCCTATAGAGAGGTGTAGTCTGACGTCACTTTAGTTTCCTATAGGGAGGTGTAGTCTGACGTCACTTTAGTTTCCTATAGGGAGGTGTAGTCTGACATCACTGTAGTTTCCTATAGGGAGGTGTAGTCTTACATCACTTTAGTTTCCTATAGGGAGGTGTAGTCTGACGTCACTTTAGTTTCCTATAGGGAGGTGTAGTCTGACGTCACTTTAGTTTCCTATAGGGAGGTGTAGTCTGACGTCACTTTAGTTTCCTATAGGGAGGTGTAGTCTGACGTCACTTTAGTTTCCTATAGGGAGGTGTAGTCTGACATCACTTTAGTTTCCTATAGGGAGGTGGCGTCTGACGTCACTTTAGTTTCCTATAGGGAGGTGTAGTCTGGCGTCACTGTAGTTTCCTATAGGGATGTGTAGTCTGACGTCACTTTAGTTTCCTATAGGGAGGTGTAGTCTGACATCACTGTAGTTTCCTATAGGGAGGTGTAGTCTGACGTCACTGTAGTTTCCTATAGGGAGGTGTAGTCTGACGTCACTTTAGTTTCCTATAGGGAGGTGTAGTCTGACGTCACTTTAGTTTCCTATAGGGAGGTGTAGTCTTACATCACTTTAGTTTCCTATAGGGAGGTGTAGTCTGACGTCACTTTAGTTTCCTATAGGGAGGTGTAGTCTGACGTCACTTTAGTTTCCTATAGGGAGGTGTAGTCTGACGTCACTTTAGTTTCCTATAGGGAGGTGTAGTCTGACGTCACTTTAGTTTCCTATAGGGAGGTGTAGTCTGAGGTCACTTTAGTTTCCTATAGGGAGCTGTAGTCTGACGTCACTTTAGTTTCCTATAGTGAGGTGTAGTCTGAAGTCACTGTAGTTTCCTATAGGGAGGTGTAGTCTGACGTCACTTTAGTTTCCTATAGGGAGGTGTAGTCTGACGTCACTTTAGTTTCCTATAGGGAGGTGTAGTCTGACGTCACTTTAGTTTCCTATAGGGAGGTGTAGTCTGACGTCACTTTAGTTTCCTATAGGGAGGTGTAGTCTGACGTCACTTTAGTTTCCTATAGGGAGGTGTAGTCTGACGTCACTTTAGTTTCCTATAGGGAGGTGTAGTCTGACATCACTTTAGTTTCCTATAGGGAGGTGTAGTCTGATATCACTTTAGTTTCCTATAGGGAGGTGTAGTCTGACGTCAATTTAGTTTCCTATAGGGAGGTGTAGTCTGACATCACTTTAGTTTCCTATAAGAGGTGTAGTCTGACGTCACTTTAGTTAAGGGAGGTGTAGTCTGACGTCACTTTAGTTAAGGGAGGTGTAGTCTGACATCACTGTAGTTTCCTATAGGGAGGTGTAGTCTGACGTCACTTTAGTTTCCTATAGGGAGGTGTAGTCTGACGTCACTTTAGTTTCCTATAGGGAGGTGTAGTCTGACATCACTGTAGTTTCCTATAGGGAGGTGTAGTCTGACGTCACTTTAGTTTCCTATAGGGAGGTGTAGTCTGACATCACTTTAGTTTCCTATAGGGAGGTGTAGTCTGACGTCACTTTAGTTTCCTATAGGGAGGTGTAGTCTGACGTCACTTTAGTTTCCTATAGGGAGGTGTAGTCTGACGTCACTTTAGTTTCCTGTAGGGAGGTGTAGTCTGACATCACTTTAGTTTCCTATAGGGAGGTGTAGTCTGACGTCACTTTAGTTTCCTATAGGGAGGTGTAGTCTGACATCACTTTAGTTTCCTATAGGGAGGTGTAGTCTGACATCACTTTAGTTTCCTATAGGGAGGTGTAGTCTGACGTCACTTTAGTTTCCTATAGGGAGGTGTAGTCTGATGTCACTTTAGTTTCCTATAGGGAGGTGTAGTCTGACGTCACTTTAGTTTCCTATAGGGAGGTGTAGTCTGACGTCACTTTAGTTTCCTTTTTTTTGTATTTTATTTTTTTATTATTTTTTAAACAAACATAAACAAACATGACAACACACAATAAGATATACAAGCATTAGTTGACAGTGCACATCCAATGAAATCACCATTTAGTTAATTGTCTTATACAGGATATACCCCTAATACCTGTTATCTAAAAACCTATACACATGTGCTCTAGCTCGTACCCCCCCCTCCCGGACCCCCCATTGGATAATCCAACCATTATAAATTGTTCCTAACCATACACTACCATTATATGCTAGCTTTTATTCTCTCCACCACTTCTAACCACATTGTCATTTTGGATTAATTGAGACCCAAAATTCTTGCTGTAGATATTTCTTGATAAATCACATCGAGATATGTAAGAATCCAGACCTTCCGGCACATTTTTTCCGGTTGAAACCATTGTGATGCTATCAGCTTTTTAGCCACTGTGATACCAGATAAAACCAATCTCTTTCGCTGTGGATGTTCTGCATACTCAAAAACATCATTCAGCAGTAATACAGAGGGGTGTACAGGTATATTCAGAATTAAGAGATTTGATAATTGCTGGGTCACTTCTTTCCAGAATATCTTAACTGGTGGGCAGTCCCAGTACATGTGCATAAATGTCCCCTCGTCCCCATTTGTACATAAGGAGCATTTGGAGTCTTGTTTAAGACCCATTCTGTTCAGTCTTATAGGAGTCAAGTATGTCCTATGGATATAGTTAAGATTGATTTGTTGATGGTCTGGGTTCCTTGATGCAAGTCGAACATTTGCCCAGGCTTCTTGCCACTCAAAATCACTTTCCAGGTCTGGTATATCCCTCCTCCAAATAGAGTCTAGGTGGAGGGTTTCATACGAGGCCGTTAGTAATTGATGATACAAATCTGTGGTGTGCAATTGGTATCGTTAATGGAACACCGTGAGCCTTCAAACATGCCAATAACATAAAAATAAAAATAATATGTGGACTTGGTGAGATAATTTCTTTTTGCGTATTTCATCGAAACTACAAAAACCCTGTTCGTTGAAAACGTCTCCTAATGAGTGTATGCCTTGCTTTTCCCATCTAGGGAATCTTATAGGTTGTTTTCCAATCAAGAGTGCATTGTTATTGAATAAGGGAGTATGATTATGCCATTTATGTGGGATAGAATATTTTTTTTGTGTTTCACGCCATGTCCGGATCGCATGAGTGATTATGGGGCCAAATTTCCGTTCGCATTGCTTAATTGATAATTTGGTGTATACTATGTCCTTCAGCCTATATGGAGCTAAGGCTGAGCCCGAACCCTGTTTTTAGGGTTCGAACGTTCGCCAGGGTTTATCGAACGAACGTTTGAACGTTCGTTTTTTGTAAATTTTTTAATAAAAAAAATCTTTTATTAAATTTTTTTTTTTTTTATATATATATATATTTTTTTGTATTATAGATCCTACGGAGGGCGGCATTGCATAATCTATTGGTGAAAAAACATGTTGTTTACAGTGGTGGCTGTTCATGTAAACATGTAATTAAACAAAGCTTATGATAAACAATAGCCCTTGCACACCGCAGTCACGTAAGGGGCTAGATAAACAAAGGCATTCGTTTTGTGGCATTAACGTTATATAGTTAGTGTTACACGTTCAATAACAGATATTCACTCTTGGTCGACGGGAAGGAGAGAGGCACGCGCCTCGGCTCCTTCCACCGTCTACCTCGGAACGGGGGACGGCAGAGAGACAGAGAGACACCGGCGCGGGGGTCCCGCCGGGCTCCCAACACGCCTGCCGCCTCGGCCAGAGTCGTTTCCAACGCAACCACCTCCCGCCATGAAGCTCGCGCTCCGTGGCCGAAAAAGGCTGGTATTCATTAATGATCCTTCCGCAGGTTCACCTATGGAAACCTTGTTACGACTTTTACTTCCTCGGCGGGGAGCTAACGCTACGTTAATGCTTCTCGCAAGCAGATCAATGGCGGCATTGCCGGAAGTAAAAAAAATAATAAACGCTTGCCGATTGGTGGTAACAGCAGAGGCGGGTGCAAGCGGTGTGATGTAATTGGCAGAATCGCCTGTCATTCAATCAAAATTGTTCTATTGCATTGGTTGAGACTAGAGCTCTGGTTGAGTATCCAGCAACAGCCCGGCAGAGACCATACTGGTTGAGCCGAGCGACTCGGGGGACGTGCCGCTTCACCGTCGGTGCGCCTGCTATATTTTTTTTCACCGAACGTTCTAACCCATTAATTAAAGTCTGAATGTCAGCTTAACAAACGAACGTTCGAACGTTCGGGCTCAACCTTATATGGAGCTACTATATTTTCTTCTAAATTTCTCCAGGATACTGATGCTTGGGGATCAAACCATGTTGTTAGTGGTCTTAAAGTGTACGCCTTAAAATAGTGGTAGAAATCTGGAAATGCCATACCACCGTCTGCTTTGTTTCTCTGTGCGGTGGATCTTTTTATACGTGGTGGTTTGTTATTCCAAATAAATTTGTATGTGGAGGAGTGTAATTCTTTCCAGTAACCCTTTGGAGGGGGTAACGGTAGCATTGAGCTTAAGAAGTTGATTCTAGGTAGGACGTCCATCTTAACTATTGATATCCGTGCCTGTACTGAGTTTTTAAGTTTTGACCACCTGACAAGGTCGTATTTGATTTTGTTTTGGATTTTTATGTAATTGTGCTTCACCGTTTGGCTTATGGTAGGAAATATTTCAACTCCCAAACATCTAAAGTGTTTTACCATCGGTATCTCTTCTGGGAGGGTTATATTTCTTTTTGCAGGGGCGTTAAGTGGGAGGAAGGCCGACTTCGGCCAATTTATCCTAAATCCCGATAAATCTCCAAAGTCCTCAATCAACTTGAGAAGATGAGGCAATGCGGTGTTGGGGTTTTGCATGAACAGTATTACGTCATCCGCATATAAACTAATTTTGTGTTGTGTGCCCTTGATTACGATTGGTTCTATGGATTGGGATTGTCTTATATATTGTGCTAAAGGCTCTAATGATAGATCGAATAGTCCGGGACTAAGAGGGCAACCCTGTCTGGAAGAACGTGATACCGGAAAGATTTCGGAGGTGGTTGTGCCTGTTGTAATCATGGCCGATGGGTCTTTGTATAATACTTTAATCATATCAATGAATCCTTTTCCTAACCCCATCCTTCCTAATACTGCCCATAGATACGACCATTCCAACCTGTCAAAAGCTTTCATTGCATCCAGGGACAGCATCGCCTTAGGTGTGTTGTCTTCCTTGTTAGCATCTAGTACGTGTAGTAATCGTCTTATGTTATCAGTGATCAAGCGGCCTCTTATGAAGCCAGTTTGGTCCGGATGAATTAAAGACGTCATATGCTTTTGTAGTCTGATGGCTAATACCTTAGAGTACAGTTTGATATTGGTTCCGAGGAGGCTTAAAGGTCTGTAACTACCGCACTCGGTGGGGTCTTTGTCTTTTTTAAGGAGGACTGTTATGAGTGCAATATTGTCATTCTTATGGAAGTTCCCCTCCTTGACTGAGTATAAAATCATATTTAGTAATAAGGGACCAATTATGTCCCAACAGGAGAGGTACATTTCTGGTGGGATACCGTCTCTTCCAGGAGCCCTACCACTTTGCATTTCAGATATGGCCTCCCTAAGTTCATCTAGTGTGATCGGTGTTTCTAACTGTTTAGCGTCATCCTCTGAAAGTTTAGGAAGGTTAATTTGATTAAGATATGTGTCCATTTTGTTTTGATCGAAGGTCGTTTCTGATTTGTATAAGTTGGAGTAGAATTCTTTGAATGTCGTGTTTATTTCTTTGGGTTCTGTAACAAGTCCTTGTTGTGTTCTAATGGTAGTTATATCTGCAAATTTTGCGTTGACTCTTAATCGCATAGCTAATAGGTGACTTGGTTTGGAACCTTGGGAGTACTGCTGTTGTCTTGTGCTACGTATTTGCATTTCAGATTGTTGTCTGTATATGGCGTTAATCTCTTTTTTTAGTATATTGATTTGATTTTCCAGTCGAACCGAGTTGTTGTATTGTAAAGAATTAAATAACGTTGAGTAAAGCGTTTCCAGTTCAGCCAGTTTTGAGCATCGATTCTTGCGTATTTGGGAGGAAAAGCTATCAGTGAAATCCTTGATCATTCCCTTTGCCGATATCCATAATATTCTGGGGTCCTGCACCGAATTCGCATTCATCCGTAGGAATACCGTAAGAGCTTCTTTGATTTGTGTAATGAATTCCTTGTTATTAAGCAGCATCGTGTTAAATCGCCATCTTGGGGCTCGGGATGATAGTATACCAAATGTTCCTTTTAGGAGTAAATAACAGTGATCTGATAATGCATTGGGTATCATTTCCACATCGTAGTTATCAAATAGTCTCGGGGATGTAAAAACGTAATCTATTCTGGATAATGGGTTATGTCTCGCAGATCGACAAGAGTACTTCCGGGTCGTGGGGTTGAGTGATCGCCATAAGTCATTTACACCTGTAATCTTCGCACTTTCGTTTCCTATAGGGAGGTGTAGTCTGACGTCACTTTAGTTTCCTATAGGAGGTGTAGTCTGACGTCACTTTAGTTTCCTATAGGGAGGTGTAGTCTGACATCACTTTAGTTTCCTATAGGGAGGTGTAGTCTGACGTCACTTTAGTTTCCTATAGGGAGGTGTAGTCTGACGTCACTTTAGTTTCCTATAGGGAGGTGTAGTCTGACGTCACTATAGTTTCCTATAGGGAGGTGTAGTCTGACGTCACTTTAGTTTCCTATAGGGAGGTGTAGTCTGACGTCACTTTAGTTTCCTATAGGGAGGTGTAGTCTGACGTCACTTTAGTTTCCCGCACGCTCCACCCGTATAGGGATTTATTAGGGATGTTCGATATTGGCTTTTTTACCGATATACCGATATTGTCCAACTCTTAATTTCCGATACCGATATCAACTGATACCGATTTTACAATAAATAAAATAAGAATTAGTTCTTACTTGCTTGGGTAAGTAAAGGTTAAATAAATGTGAAATTTGAAAACCGATACCGATATTTTCCGATATTACATTTTAATGCCAATATCGGCCGATAATATCGGTAGGCCGATAATATCGGTAGGCCGATAATATCGGACATCCCTAGGATTTATCATTGGGAAAATGTATTATCGGTTACTGTAATAATTCTGCCTCATGAACATTGGCAAGCTTTCACTTTTTGCACAAAATGAGAATGAAAATTGCACTTCTATCACTAACTTTATTGATTGAGCATTTCTGGTTGAAATAAAATTATACGTAATTATTTAACGATTAATTGCGAATAGTTTCATGTTGAGCTATAGATTGTGGATGAATACACACAGAAAGGTACACCGTGCCAATGTTCATGCTTTATTTGTTTTAAACGAGACGATTTATAAATGTGTCCATTGGAAATACATTGCAATTTCAAGCGAGGTGGACCGGCCACGTGTAGCCTTTTTACATCGCGTCCGCATTTCCGGGTTCCCGTTTTGCGCTCTGATTGGCCGCTGACCTACGCTAGTACGCCCCGATCGCTATGAGCGTAGCAGGAGTACGGACGCTGAAATCGAACAGCTGTTTCCGCGAGTACGCCCCCCTCGCTATGAGTGTAGCAGGACGCTCCGTGTTCATAACCATTCATCTCTAAAGCTAACCACTATTTGTAAAAGCCACAACCACGTTACCATATTTGTAATAATGTAAATCATTGTGTCGTTGTACATATTGTGTATACAACGTGAGTAGCTAACGTAGCTTAGCTTGATAGCCGCCGTTCTCGAAACCTAACAATGCCCGATCTAAAATGGTTCTCTCCTCTTTGTATACCTTTGTCCTTACAAGTATTCTGCCAGGGAACTTATGGACTCCTCTTCTCAGACCTGTGGGGCAAAGCACTGCACACGCATCATGTTGATACGATAGCCCCTTTAGCTGCACTAACGCTGTTGTTGTTAGCTTACATGCTAACGTGAATGCGATCGACCATAGCATTGTGGCTAGGCTAGCTACCTAGTACCGCTAGTTGAATGGATAAACGTTATTTAACATTGCAGAATGTTATTACTTATTACTATTGTCGTGTCCATAAGTTCCCTGGCAGAATACTTGTGAGGACAAAGGTATACAAAGAGGAGAGAACCATTTTAGATCGGGCATTGTTAGGTTTCGAGAACGGCGGCTATCAAGCTAAGCTAAGCTACGTTAGCTACTCACGTTGTATACACAATATGTACAACGACACAATGATTTACATTATTACAAATATGGTAACGTGGTTGTGGATTTACGTTGTATACACAATATGTACAACGACACAATGATTTACATTATTACAAATATGGTAACGTGGTTGTGGCTTTTACAAATAGTGGTTAGCTTTAGAGATGAATGGCTATGAACACGGAGCGTCCTGCTACACTCATAGCGAGGGGTGCGTACTCGCGGAAACAGCTGTTCGATTTCAGCGTCCGTCCTCGTGCTACGCTCATAGCGAGGGGGGCGTACTAGCGTAGGTCAGCGGCCAATCAGAGCGCAAAAAACGGGAACCCGGAAACGCGGACGCGTTGTAAAAAGGCTACATGCGGACCGGCCGGAAACAACAATGACGTAACCACTACACTTCCCTATAGCCCAGGAAGTAACCACTACACTTCCCTATAGCCCAGGAAGTAACCACTACACCTCCCTATAGACCAGGAAGTAACCACTACACCTACCTGTAGACCAGGAAGTAACCACTACACCTCCCTATAGACCAGGAAGTAACCACTACACCTCCCTATAGACCAGGAGGTAACCACTACACCTCCCTATAGACCAGGAAGTAACCACTACACCTCCTTATAGACCAGGAAGTAACCACTACACCTCCCTATAGCAGGAGAGGGAGATTCTTCTCTGTACTTCCCTGAAATCTGAGTTGCATGTGTGATGTCACTAATAGGTCTAATTTATCATGGTCCGTTATGTGGTAACTTGACACCTTTAGCCTCTGCAGACACAGAATGCTCAGTAGGTATTGATATGTCTTGAAAGAATCGAAGCTGCCAACTTGGATTTCCTGGTAAATATCAATTGGTGCTTATTGCCAATTTTCATATTCATGGATCCTTGCATTCTCAATGAGGGTAAAGGAGTAGACCCATTTCAGAAGTGTATTTGAGAATTTGCTGGAAAGAAAACACTATTGCCCCCTTTCCCTAGCCCTCTTGATTGTGAAGCGACCTTGGGTTTCCTGAAAGGCGCTATAGAAATTAGATTTATTATTATTATTATTATTATTATTTATTATTATTATTATTATTATGCATACAAATTGTTATTCAATATAGAAAATAGAGGGGATCTTTAAATGATGCTCATCAGGGAGTGATGAAGAAACAGAGCATTGACGCCACAATAAAATAAATGTATTTATTTACATCTATTCTCAATAAAAAATATTATTTCAATACGTTAACTATCTGTTGTCCTGCTTGTAGTTTGGATCACGGAGGAGAACACAGGATTCCTCATCTGCTGACAAAATGTGAGTATTTGATAAACAACAAGGTGATTGTGCATGTGTGTGTGCGCGCGCACACACACACACATACACTTGTGGAATCTTATTTAAAATACCTTATTATTATATTGATGATGGTGCAGTGGTCATCACTTTTGGACCAGCACCGAACCCGACTTTCTGTGTGGAGTCTGCATTCTCGCCGTGTTCACGCGGGTCTCCTCTGGTTTCCTCCCACACCATGAAATACATGCATGGTAGCTCGGTAACTCC
Source organism: Notolepis coatsorum (assembly GCF_963971535.1). Lineage (NCBI taxonomy): Eukaryota > Metazoa > Chordata > Actinopteri > Aulopiformes > Paralepididae > Notolepis > Notolepis coatsorum. The sequence goes on along the minus strand of NC_140172.1, from coordinate 13,608,682 downwards.
TGCCGTCGTCCTTCACCAAGACACTGGCATTAGAACTGGAGTTGGTCTCCAGGCAACGCACTGTGGCTGCCGATTTCTCCTAAATAGTTAGGATGGATTAAATGCCATATGACTGTCTGCCTATACGGTGTTTATACATGTATAGCTTTGATTTGTCCCTGTACACTGTTTTTTATAGATGCACGAATGCCTAGTGAGTGAATGTACAGAATATGTTTTAAACTGTTTTAATATTAGCTTTAATATCCTTCTATTTTTCTGTTTCTTTTCTGGCTTAAACATCTAGCCCAGGGGACTACAACTGAAAACTAGCAACCCTGCTAATGTTGGCATATTTACAGTTTTTAATTTGTATTCATTTATAAATGTATAAACTGTTGATTGATATGCACTGTCCCTGATCAAATAAACTGAGTAAACTAAACTAAACTAAACTAAATACAGAGAACAAATTCTTGGTATACTGTATGTAAACATGTACTTGGAGATAAAGTGATTGTAATGGTTTTCCCTCCCAGACGCCTGTGAGCTCACACTGGACCCAAACACGGCACACAAGCGCCTCTCTCTGTCCGAGGACGGCCGGAAGGTCACGCGAGGAGGGGAAGATCAACCGTACCCTGACCACCCGGAGAGGTTTGACCACTGGCAGCACGTGCTCTGCAGAGAGGGTCTGACCGGGCGCCGTTACTGGGAGCTGGAGTGGAGCGGGAAGGCTTACCTAGGCCTGGCGTACGGAGGGATCGGTCGGAAGGGAGTGGGCGAGGACTGCCGGCTCGGATTCAACGCCAAGTCGTGGTGTCTTAACTGTTACCGGGACAGCTACACGGCCTGGCATAACGGGGAGCACGTCGACATACTGGTCCCCTCCTCCGGCTCCAGCAGAGTGGGAGTGTATGTGGACTGGCCTGCAGGCACGCTCTCCTTCTACAGGGTCTCTGACACACGGAGACACCTCCACACCTTCCACTGCAGCTTCACCGAGGCTCTCTACCCTGGCTTTGGGTTCTGGTTGTCTGGTTCAGTGTCCCTGTGTCAGCTCCCAAAGGCTGTTGTGTGAGGAGCACCCATATGTTCAAGCACATGGACACAGACACACGCATGGACATATATACTATACATTCAGTGCTAGACTAATATGTAGCACTGAGCGGCACAGGAAGTCCTTCATTCCGACAGCCATCAGACTTTATAACGCATCACTGTGCCTCACTGCATCACTGAGCACATGGGTGACAGTTACCATCTTCCTGGACTTTTACTTTTAAAACAACATTGTTTAATATTACACTTACTGTAGATGTATGTAGGCTTATTTTTATTCTTATTCGTGACTTTGTTTCGTCTACCTAAATGTTTACCGTTTACTGTGAGCGATTTGTAGTGCAAAATTTCCTTCGGGATGAATCAAGTATTTCTATTCTATTCAGACACACATACACACACACAACTCACCTTTAAACAGGTTATTGTGGTCAAGTGTTACACCATAAATAGTAGCCCTACACATTAATTTCATGATTGGGAGAAAGGCTGGACCCCATCAACATCCAACGGGTCTGCCATGGAGAGAGTCAGCAGCTTCAAGTTCCTCTGTGTTCACATCACCTGGGCCCTCACCTGGGACCTCACCTGGGCCCTCACCTGGGCCCTCACCTGGGCCCTCACCTGGGCCCTCACCTGGGACCTCACCTGGGCCCTCACCTGGGCCCTCACCTGGGACGTGCACCAGGTGGTGAAGGAGAAGAGGCCCTCACCTGGACGTGCACCAGGTGGTGAAGGAGAAGAGGCCCTCACCTGGGACGTGCACCAGGTGGTGAAGGAGAGGAGGCCCTCACCTGGACGTGCACCAGGTGGTGAAGGAGAGGAGGCCCTCACCTGGACGTGCACCAGGTGGTGAAGAAGAGGAGGCCCTCACCTGGACGTGCTCCAGGTGGTGAAGGAGAAGAGGCCCTCACCTGGGACGTGCACCAGGTGGTGAAGAAGAGGAGGCCCTCACCTGGACGTGCACCAGGTGGTGAAGAAGAGGAGGCCCTCACCTGGACGTGCTCCAGGTGGTGAAGGAGAAGAGGCCCTCACCTGGACGTGCACCAGGTGGTGAAGAAGAGGAGGCCCTCACCTGGACGTGCACCAGGTGGTGAAGAAGAGGAGGCCCTCACCTGGACGTGCACCAGGTGGTGAAGAAGAGGAGGCCCTCACCTGGGACGTGCACCAGGTGGTGAAGAAGAGGAGGCCCTCACCTGGACGTGCACCAGGTGGTGAAGAAGAGGAGGCCCTCACCTGGACGTGCACCAGGTGGTGAAGAAGAGGAGGCCCTCACCTGGACGTGCACCAGGTGGTGAAGAAGAGGAGGCCCTCACCTGGACGTGCACCAGGTGGTGAAGAAGAGGAGGCCCTCACCTGGACGTGCACCAGGTGGTGAAGAAGAGGAGGCCCTCACCTGGGACCTGCTCACCGGCCAGGTGGTGAAGAAGAGGAGGCCCTCACCTGGACGTGCACCAGGTGGTGAAGAAGAGGAGGCCCTCACCTGGACGTGCACCAGGTGGTGAAGAAGAGGAGGCCCTCACCTGGGACGTGCTCACCGGCCAGGTGGTGAAGAAGAGGAGGCCCTCACCTGGGACGTGCTCACCGGCCAGGTGGTGAAGAAGAGGAGGCCCTCACCTGGACGTGCTCACCGGCCAGGTGGTGAAGAAGAGGAGGCCCTCACCTGGACGTGCACCAGGTGGTGAAGAAGAGGAGGCCCTCACCTGGGACGTGCTCACCGGCCAGGTGGTGAAGAAGAGGAGGCCCTCACCTGGACGTGCACCAGGTGGTGAAGAAGAGGAGGCCCTCACCTGGGACGTGCACCAGGTGGTGAAGAAGAGGAGGCCCTCACCTGGGACGTGCTCACCGGCCAGGTGGTGAAGAAGAGGAGGCCCTCACCTGGACGTGCACCAGGTGGTGAAGAAGAGGAGGCCCTCACCTGGACGTGCTCACCGGCCAGGTGGTGAAGAAGAGGAGGCCCTCACCTGGACGTGCTCACCGGCCAGGTGGTGAAGAAGAGGAGGCCCTCACCTGGACGTGCTCACCGGCCAGGTGGTGAAGAAGAGGAGGCCCTCACCTGGACGTGCTCACCGGCCAGGTGGTGAAGAAGGCACAACAACGCCTCCGTCACCTCAGGCAGCTGAAGACGTTCTGCATGGGGCCCCGTATCCTACTGGCTCCTACAGAGGCATAACCCGAGAGCATCCTGATTGGATACATCACCGCCTGGTACGGTGGCCCTCACCTGCAGAGCACTACAGCGGGTCATGTGGACGAGCCCAGAACACCAGTGGCTGTGAGCTTAATCCAGGATATAATATACAAGGAACAACGGACAGTGTGTCAGGAAAGCCCACAGGATTATCAAGGACCCCAGCCATCGAGCAAACGGTACCATAGCCTCAAGGCCCAGACCCTCAGGGAGGGTTTTTATAACACCAACGACTTGCTACCTGCACACGCACACAAAGCTGCATTCACACCAGATACAATTGATTATATTTATTATATATTGTTATGCTATTTATTGTTTTTTGTATTGCCGTCGCCGCTGTGAGGATAAGGAACCAAACAAAGCTTTTCACTCACCTGTTCAGACCATGTGACAATAAAGTTCTATTCTATTCTATGAATTGAAAATGGGGGACCCTGATGTAAACAAGACGAACGTCTTTCTCTGGTCTGCATCCCCTTAACAATTGTGTGTATTGAGTCGTACTGTATTGTACCCATTCTGCAATCTGTTAAATAAAGTTTTCATTCATTCATTCATTCATTCACAGTTCCATTCTATTCTATGAGCAGTCCAAGAGAGGGCCATTGGCCCTCAATAGGTGAGGCTATTGTCTTGATCAGACAATGGAATCTTAGATTCTTCCACAAAGAAACAATATCTATATATTTTGTGGTGTACTCGCTGTAGTCTATATTCAACAGACCTATACTTTGACTACTTATACGTAGCGTTGTGCAATATGTATATTGTTTACATTCAACAGACCTATACTTTGACTACTTATACGTAGCGTTGTGCAATATGTATATTGTTTACATTCAACAGACTTATATTTTGACTACTTATATGTAGATATGTGCACTACATCTGGCATATATGTGTACAGTTTGACCTTATGCTCATTTCATATTGCAATGAAAAACTCCAATAAACAAAGTTTTGGAAAAAGAAAAGATTCTTCCACAAGTGCATTGTAGTATACAGTATAGCATAACTACATGTATATATAGAGTATATATAAGAAAGCTATATGAGAAAGCTATGGACTAAATAATGCTAAGCTTGTATTGTATATGCTAAGCTTGGTAGGCGACATGCTGCTCTTGGGGACATCATTAGAGAGCACAATGAATGTTCCCATAGCGACGCAGATGACACGCAACTGTAGGCCTACTGAATTGCTGCTGAACCAAATTATGCTGCAGCTATTAACTCCATTAGTGCCTGTCTTTTAGCAATAAATAAATGGATGAGCAATCAAAACTAAAATCCTACTAGTCGGCCCTATAACAAAAAGAGAAATGCTGCTGAATAATACACGGAAACGTACTCCTTGGATTAAAGCTGAAGTCTTGGTGTTATCATAGATGGTGTCCCACACACACAAGGTGACAAAAACATCATTCTTCCACCTTAGAAACATAGCTAAAGTATGACCGTATAATCAAAAGGACGCTGAAAAACTGACCCATGCCTTTATTTCAAGCCGACTTGGTTACTGTAATGCACCCCCCCCCCCCCCCCCCCAAAAAAAGAAAACACGGAGAAGCAGCTCATTCAAAACTCTGGAGCTAGGTTATTAACTAGAACCAAGAGGAGAGAGCCCTAAATGGAACAGGACCAAGCTACATTGCCAATACTCTTGTCAACTATGTGCCCCCAAGAACACTATACGGTCATCTACTACTGGTTTATTGAAGATTCCCAGAAGCAGCCAAACAAAAATTGGGGATGCAGCCATTGCTAATTAATTACACAGCTATAGAACACCCTGCCTATGCACAATAAATATTTTCAAACGTAGGCTAAAAACAATTCACTCTGTCCTCTGGACCTGGTGGTGTTGTTGTCCAGCAGGGGGCACTCTGTTCTCTGGACCTGGTGGTGTTGTTGTCCAGCAGGGAGACACTCTGTCCTCTGGACCTGGTGGTGTTGTTGTCCAGCAGGGAGACACTCTGTCCTCTGGACCTGGTGGTGTTGTTGTCCAGCAGGGAGACACTCTGTCCTCTGGACCTGGTGGTGTTGTTGTCCAGCAGGGGGCACTCTGTCCTCTGGACCTGGTGGTGTTGTTGTCCAGCAGGGGGCACTTTGTCCTCTGGACCTGGTGGTGTTGTTGTCCAGCAGGGAGCACTCTGTCCTCTGGACCTGGTGGTGTTGTTGTCCAGCAGGGGGCACTCTGTCCTCTGGACCTGGTGGTGTTGTTGTCCAGCAGGGAGCACTCTGTCCTCTGGACCTGGTGGTATTGTTGTCCAGCAGGGGGCACTCTGTCCTCTGGACCTGGTGGTGTTGTTGTCCAGCAGGGGGCACTCTGTCCTCTGGACCTGGTGGTGTTGTTGTCCAGCAGGGAGACACTCTGTCCTCTGGACCTGGTGGTGTTGTTGTCCAGCAGGGGGCACTCTGTCCTCTGGACCTGGTGGTGTTGTTGTCCAGCAGGGAGACACTCTGTCCTCTGGACCTGGTGGTGTTGTTGTCCAGCAGGGGGCACTCTGTCCTCTGGACCTGGTGGTGTTGTTGTCCAGCAGGGAGACACTCTGTCCTCTGGACCTGGTGGTGTTGTTGTCCAGCAGGGGGCACTCTGTCCTCTGGACCTGGTGGTGTTGTTGTCCAGCAGGGAGCACTCTGTCCTCTGGACCTGGTGGTGTTGTTGTCCAGCAGGGGGCACTCTGTCCTCTGGACCTGGTGGTGTTGTTGTCCAGCAGGGAGACACTCTGTCCTCTGGACCTGGTGGTAACAATGCCCCTGTTACAGTGATAGGGACACCGTATAGCTGCGAGTGCCGTCCTTCGGATTAGACGCTAAACTGAGGTCATGACTGAATGGTCGTTAAAGAACCCAGGACGCCTATCGCAAAGAATAGGAGGTTCCCCGACGTTCCTGGCCAAATTCCCAATCAGGTCTCTGACATCAAGGCCACCTAATCATCCCTTCCCCTTAATTGGCTGATATCAATCCCTGTCTCCTGAGCCGTTCAGCCAGTGCGTAGTGTGATGTGTGCCGGGTGCCAGTGTATGGCAGCCATTGAGCCTGTAGCCCAAGGTTGGGTGCTACCAGTGGTGGCGAATTTCCACCCTACATTGTGGAGTGCTTTGAGTGTCTAGAAAAGCAATATATAAATGTAATGAATTATTATTATTATTTAATGCATTCTGCCACTTTGCACTTACTACATGCACACTGTGATTATTGTATTTTATTGTTGTTTATGCAGCTATCTTATGCTATTTCTGCTCCAATTCTGGCTCTTGCTTCAATATTTGTATTGTTATTTTCTGCATTGCTTTTATTCTGTTTATTTTCTTGTCATTTTAAGTATTTTATGTCTGTAAAGCACTTTGGGCTGCAATTCTTGTGTGAAAGGTGCTATACAAATAAAATGTATTATTATCATTAAGGAGTTGACAAGTTTATTATGCACCGCATACACGCGACTGAAATAATCATCTCCGCAGGCCGCTCTGCCACCCTGACAGAGATAATGAAGGCATAAACACGTTCTTTGAGTTGAATGGACTCTGTGCAGGCCCTCTGATGCATCATTCTTCCACATTGCCCATTAAGTTCAGTTAATGTGCAACTCGTTGGGCATTATCCCTTACAATGACCAGCTCACAAGTTGCCTATGTGACATATTATGTATCTTTATTATTATTTATTAAAGGTGACATATTATGTATCTTTATTATCATTTATTATAGGTGGCATATTATGTATCTTTATTATTATGTATTAACTCATTCAGCGCCGTTCACGCATATATACGCGTTTGTCCGCCAATCGAATAACGCCGACCTCGTATATACACGTTATTTGATTGTTATTTATTTTATTCGCTATTTCCATTCATAAATCACCCAGGAAGGCTGTGTTACCATATGCAATGTGTCTGAGATCGCAAAGGTCCAATACCGCCGCCTGGTGGTATGCGTCCGATGATCGCACTTCCTTTGTGACTGTGTATGACTCTGTGTATCATTGAAATTCCTCCGGGCAGAGTTTTCGAGTAGCCTGGACCAAGGGGTATACCCGATCGCATTGAATCGCTTTCGGGACGCCCGATTCATTATGCTGTGGGGGGTTATGGTGTGGGCCAAATGGACATACGATCTAGCAGATGGCAATCAAATAATTGGAATATTCTTTTTGGAATCTCATCGGCCACAGGTAAGAGCAATTTAACGTCAATTTCAGCTTGGTTGTGCATTGTTTTCATAGCCATCGCCCTGATCAGTGTATGCTGTTGTACTAACGAATGCCGTTATTGACAATCAATTAATCAGAAATGACCCCCCCCCCCTTTCATGGAACATAATATACCGATCATATGCATTTGAATTTTTTATTGTAGCGTGTATAGGGACGAAATGCCAATGAATTAAGTATAATATGCGCCACAGCTATAATACTAGCCTCCCAGGAATTACCTTAAACTGATCTAAAATCATACTTATATTCACCACAGTATAAATGGGAATGTATATGGATGGAAAAAATATTCCTTTTTCACATCTTGAACGATAGATACTCGATGTCAAATGGGCCAGAGTATTGCATATATAGCTATAATATATAAATAGTTATAGCCCTGCAAACAAGGTGAGCGACTCCCACCGTTTACAGCGGTGGCGGTAGCTACTACAGGATGAGGCTAATCCGTGGCGTCCAATGAGTTACGATATAATAGGTAATAATAAAACATAGAACAAAGTGCAAAGAAATAATGGTGATAGTGATAACGGTAGTGAATGGCAGGATTCAATCAGACAGTAGTAATAGTGATGATAGTGATTTATATTGTAACTGTATTGTAACCTGCACTGTATATTGCACCACAAGCTACCTCATCCCATTTACCTCATCCCATTTATATTGTACTGTAACTACTCTGCATTGTATATTGTATATTGAAAATGTTTGTCTTGTTTACACTTGTTTAAGTACTTGACTTTCTATTTTATACTTTTTATAATTATCTTTTTTTACCTAGCACAATCTCAGGAGCAAAACAGAAATAAGCATTTCATACAAAAGTATCCTGTATTTCTGTATGACAACTAATAAAGAAACTTGAAACTTGAAGTATACATGGTCCAAACCGTATAGTAACACACTGCTCTGTGCAGTTGAGTGACTTGAGTCAGATAGTCAGACTACCTAACAGTTCTCAAGTTCACCAGCCGTTAGTTCTCCAAACATGGCAGCAGTCCGTACCCACGGTTGTGTAGCCTGATGGCTACTGGCACCAGTGGCCGGTGACACGTATAGTAGGAGGGGCGCGTTTTTTTTTTTTTTTTGTCATATCAGTTGTGCAATATCGCATTTTGGCACAAGGGACTGGCCGAGGCAGTTTGTGGTGTGTCGTAGTAGTGGGCCAAGTCCAAGTGTATGGCTGAATGTAACGTAGGGCTGGGCGATTAATAGTTTCAATTTAAATTACGATTTTGGCTTCCCACAACAAGCATGAAAACAAGATAAGAGATAAAACAATCATTGTGCTGCATGCTGCGTTGCTCTCATTTTGTCCTAAATGGTAGTTTCTCCTGTTATTTTGAAATATATTTGGTAACTTGTAGAAGATTACAGAAAGGCAGTCTTTGGTCAAGAAGAAAGGTAAAACAAATTCATCATGATGTTCCATTTTACAATTAATGAGTGATCGTGTTTAACACTTCCAGTGCCACTGATTAACATGGTAAAGCATGGTTAAATGCCACCACCCACTTCAATGATAGCGTTGTGAACGCATAATCTCTGTCTTAAATTCTTAAATTATGTGTCTAATCTACCCGTCGTTTATCAATGACTTGTTTGCAGTCAACATTGTCAAAACGGATTGTTTTTTTAATCGCTTCATTTCCGTTTTATAGCATTTTGAAAAGCCCTTGTTTTCAAGGAAAATATAAAGATTCTGTGATAATCGGCATTTACTGGAATATTCTGGCATACACAAAAACGTTGTAATTTTTCGGCCTATTTATGAATCGTTTTGAAATAAACGCTAGATTATTGATAGTATATGTGTACTTATGCACGCTATAGAGGCGATCTGAAAAATCGATTCTCTCATTTCCTCATCAGCGATCACACACACACACACGCATAGGGCAAACGCTGATATATAGGTGAAAATAGCTCTGATTATCCTAAGACTGGTAAAATAAATTCCTTACCTCAGATCAGATGTTATCCAAAAAGATGATTCCAATTCCTGATTGCCATTCCAAATATCGATCACGCTTATTGATTACAGTGTTGGGTACTGTAAATACATAATCCACGCGTTTTCCGGGCCGGCGATCACAATGGATTCTTCAGTTGGCCTTGACGGAAAAGTAAAATGAGGAAACTGCCCCCCCTTCGTCAGTCTAAAGTAATGGGGTGCAGTTAACCTGAGGCTCGATTGATGAAATATGAATTCAAATCGCCAATAAAAAAAAAATACGACAAACAAACGCTATATAGCGTTGGCGGGCACTCAACGGTCGGCATGAACTAATGACAAAACGCGTGGCTGGCATCCAAAGTGTTAATCATGATTTCAATATCAAAATAATCATCTTGGCTAGCTCCCCATAGAGGGGGTGCAAGTTTTCCACTATAGTCACTGTACACACATACAGTATATACACACACACGTATTATATATGTGTGCCAGTTTCTATCCCAAATCACTGTCGTTTTGAGTTCTTTTCATTTGTGTCTTTCGCTGAGAAAATCATTAGCCAAAGATGATTTTTCAATTTTATTATATATACAGACATGATCAAATTAACAAATCACAAAAATAAAACAACCTTGCAATAAAAAATAAATGAAACATTTGGTTACTATGGCAACAGGTATGGGGGGGGGGGGGGTAACTCATAGTACATAAATGGAATCCAAATCCTTCAGGTATATGCAGCGGCTACTAGACAAAGCGAAAATTGAAACTATTCTTTGGCAATATTATAGGAGGGTTATTAATGACAACTGCATTACAATCTATGGATTGGAACTGAGAGAAAACATCCAATCTTTTTTTATCACAGGGAAAAGGCACTCGAGATACACATGGAACAAAACATATGGTTATGTAGCACACAATACTACTTTGTTCTAAATGTAGTGGTGTTGACCATGACAAAAAGGCACAAGTACAGGGACATAATGACAGCCACTGGCTTCTCTTGGATGGTGTAGTAGTTCTGAGGTCATTGTCGGAGAGTACAGTAAATATGCTTAATGCATCTCGCCCGTGCATGCATGGAATGAATAACGAGTAATTATGCTTAATAATGCATCTTGCCTGTGCCCGCATGCAGTGAAGAACGAATCATTCCGCTTCCTGCATTATGCACCTCGCAGCATGGAGTGAAGAGTGCGAGTCATCCCCGAGTCTCCGACACTCACGCTCCGTTCTCCCTCAAGACAGACGTAAACATCATGAGCCGTTATCGAAAATTCTTTATTGACATTTACAGCAGATTCATTTTGATATTCTCACAATATCTATAACATTAGGATAACCCCCTTGATCAAAAAAAAAGTTTAAAAACATGACATAAAAAAATAACAATAAAAACAGGATACGAGCTATAGGATCAACTTTACAAGAACCGGAACGCTGCTTCGATGTTGTACCAGTGTGGATGTTAATAACCTCACAGACACTAGGGTCTCATCCCGACGGTGACCATTTGGGACACTAGGTGGCGTCCTGCTCAAACGTACTCCTTTGAGCTGCTAGGGGGCCGGTTGGAGATGGGGTACTTGGGCGTGGTCTTGGCCCTGGGACAGGACGCCGCCAGCATGCCGCCTCCGATCACGTCCAGGAAGGCCCCGGCCCAGGCGATGAAGATGGCAGACCCAAACTCATACCTGCAGGAGAGAGAGGGGGTTTGGGATTAGGGTCTGTAGTGTACAGAGGAGGTGGTGCTGCTCTTAGAAAGAATCACCTATAGTTGCCTACAGAGGAACAGGACACAGCCTCAAGCATGCAGACAAATAAATTACATTTAGAAACCCTTATGCAGAGTATGGGATAACCCCAAGTATACTGGAGTCAATATACACTAATATCAGAGTGTAAGGTACACATTATGAACTTGTTACCTTTTTTTTTTTTAAATAGATGTGTTCAGCTTTCAGTAAGTAGCATTGATTGAAAACTTTAATCAACAGATTGCAGGATGGGTACAGTACAGTACAACCAGTAGAGTAACTATTTAGTGAGCTGTTCAATAAATCATCAAAGAGGGCCTAGTCTTGTTGTAACTAGTCTCTTGGCCTAGTTATTTGTTCACTCATCCATAAATCATGGAGATGGTAACAGTAGCCAAACAAATGATTACTTTAAGAAATATAAAAAGGAAGCATTTTTTATTAGTATCGACCCGAACCGTTTAATTCAAATTCAGCATGACCATCTACCATCTTCCAAGCACATACTGTAGAATATATTAGGAGTTCATGAGTACAATAGTCTATATTTCTAACTTTATATATGATTCAGTATTTTCTTTTGTAGTCAACCTGCTCGTTTTGCTCCACATAAGTTAAGAGTCAAGAGTAGAGTTAAATTATATATTTCTAAAAGCAAAGTAACTCTCTAAAACTGCTACCAAGGCATTGAAAGGGTTTATGCGTCATAATTACATCATGTTTGAGGTGCATTTTAAATACTGGCGTTTTAAATTTCATTAGGAATGGATTCATAGAGTCAGAACCTTTAGATGCATGTTAACCATTAGAAATGCAGGGAGCGAAATTAACTTTTTGACTCACCGGCCAGTGGCGGGTAGATGGGAAGAGTCTACCCGCCAAGCATATTTCTTACCTGCCAAAATTTTTTTGATTAAAAAAAAATATATATATATTTTATATAAAAAAAAAAATGTTTAAATAAAATATATATTATATAATCATACTTGTATTATCTGCGAGACATCGCCACCACGCAATAAGTCAAAATGCTTGCTATCTGCAAACAGCTCCACTGTCTGTGTGTATACTTGAGTAGCCTCCAGCTCCAGCAAGGATTCTCCGGCCCTGCAGCTAGACCCTATATTCAGCTAGACCCTACATTCAGCATGCAAGGATTCTCCGGCGATGCAGCTGGACCTATTTATAACGTTACCGTTCTTTTGTCAAATCACATTCAACATGCCCTCAGCTAGAATACGCATTCAATCAATGTTATAAGACATTGATATCAGGAGCTATCTGTAGCTACTGCTAGCCCGGTAGATAACGTTAAGACAATTTAGTTTACTGGGACAGATGGATCAACGTGAGCTAGCTAAGCTAGCTAACGAGGGACCGGAGGTATTATGCACTCGAGTAGACTATTGCTGGAGCATTTGTTGATATCAACAGCTATCAGTAGCTAGCCAGCTAGATACCGTTAGACAATGCCTCGTCATGTATTAAACTAAAAGTGAATAGTTGACTGGGTCATTGTTTAAACAGTAACGTTAGCTCTTGGAGGTCCGATATAGACTAGAGCAGATGGAAGTAAACAAGCCAAATGATAGCTTCGAATTGGTCATTTGCTTTTTTTCTCATGAAACCAGTTACGTCACTCTACTGTGATTGGACCGTTGACTTGAGTGCGATGTGGGACTTGTAGTTTTTTAACGATCTCGCGGCGGAGAAAAAAAAGACGAGCGGCTATAATCTGTACTCGCACAAGAGTATCGTTATGAAGTTATGAACTACACGTCTACACGCCACACGGCGGGCAGCCCTCTAAGTGTCATGCGCCAAAGGTAAAAACAGCCCGCCCCTGGCGGGCGGCGGGCTTTAGTTTCGGTCCCTGGAAATGGATTCATAAGAGTCAGAATATAACTACTATATAACCATTACTCTGTTGGCTTTAACATTTAATATACTACCAACTATCACTCTATTGACTTTAACATTTAAATATACCAACTATTACTCTATTGACTTTAACATTCAATATACCAACTATCACTCTATTGACTTTAACATTCAATATACCAACTATCACTCTATTGACTTTAACATTTAAATATACCAACTATTACTCTATTGACTTTAACATTCAATATACCAACTATCACTCTATTGACTTTAACATTCAATATACCAACTATTACTCTATTGACTTTAACATTTAAATATACCAACTATTACTCTATTGACTTTAACATTCAATATACCAACCATCACTCTATTGACTTTAACATTCAATATACCAACCATCACTCTATTGACTTTAACATTCAATATACCAACTATCACTCTATTGACTTTAACATTCAATATACCAACTATCACTCTATTGACTTTAACATTCAATATACCAACTATCACTCTATTGACTTTAACATTCAATATACCAACTATCACTCTATTGACTTTAACATTCAATATACCAACTATCACTCTATTGACTTTAACATTCAATATACAAACTATCACTCTATTGACTTTAACATTCAATATACCAACTATCACTCTATTGACTTTAACATTCAATATACCAACTATCACTCTATTGACTTTAACATTCAATATACCAACTATCACTCTATTGACTTTAACATTAAATACACCAACTATCACTCTATTGACTTTAACATTCAATACACCAACTATCACTCTATTGACTTTAACATTCAATATACCAACTATCACTCTATTGACTTTAACATTCAATATACCAACTATCACTCTATTGACTTTAACATTCAATATACCAACTATCACTCTATTGACTTTAACATTCAATATACCAACTATTACTCTGTTGGCTTTAACATTTAATGTCCAACCATTACTCTTTTGGCTTAACATACCAACTATTATCAGCCATTTTTCATCAGATTAAGATGCGCTGTTTTTCCCTAGACGTTCACATGGTAAAGAAACAAACCATGTTCTCTTTTATGGCAATAACGTTCAGGTTTGTTCGACCCGTGAAACATAAATCACGAAAAATAACTATAAAAAGTATTTCACACCAGACAGCTCCAAGTTTGACAGTGTAGTGTAGTTTTATGAAATTCAAAAGCCCATCGAAAGCCCTGGGTCTCTTCTTTCATAGGACTACTCACGTTTGACTGCGCCATTTCCTAGCGTCTGAGATTTCTATAAACTCATATGTATTCATAGAAAACTTTAAATCATTGGTAAACAAACAGTGCTGAAAATATACACCCACTGCTGTTTTGATAGGGTTAGGGTCTTTATTCTTGGCTACATTTGAAAAAGAAATGCTACATTAATTAAGTAATACGGACTATATTGATCAATTTATAGCATGAAATTATTGTCGGTAAAGTACCGGACCACTCGGGCTTAGAAGGGTTAATAAAGAACAGTCTCCTGTGTGTCCCCTACTCAGCCTTCCTACTGTCTCAATAAAGAACCTTCTCTCCCGTGTCTCCTCTCTGTCTCCCTCTCAGCCTTCCTACTGTCTCAGCCTTCCTACCATCTCAATAAAGAACCTCCTCTCCCGTGTCTCCTCTATTCCGTCTCCCTCTCAGCCTTCCTACTGTCTCAATAAAGAACCACCTCTCCCGTGTCTCCTCTATTCCGTCTCCCTCTCAGCCTTCCTGCCGTCTCAATAAAGAACCTTCTCTCCTGTGTCTCCTCTATTCTGTCTCCCTCTCAGCCTTCCTACTGGCTCAATAAAGAACCTTCTCTCCTGTGTCTCCTCTATTCTGTCTCCCTCTCAGCCTTCCTGCTGTCTCAATAAAGAACCTTCTCTCCTGTGTCTACTGTACTTTGTGTCCCTCTCAGCCTTCCTACTGTCTCAATAAAGAACCTTCTCTCCCGTGTCTCCCTCTCAGCCTTCCTGCTGTCTCAATAAAGAACCTTCTCTCATGTGTCTCCTCTATTCTGTCTCCCTCTCAGCCTTCCTACTGTCTCAATAAAGAACCTTCTCTCCTGTGTCTCCCTCTCAGCCTTCCTGCTGTCTCAATAAAGAACCTTCTCTCCTGTGTCTACTGTACTTTGTGTCCCTCTCAGCCTTCCTACTGTCTCAATAAAGAACCTTCTCTCCTGTGTCTACTGTACTTTGTGTCCCTCTCAGCCTTCCTACTGTCTCAGCCTTCCTACCATCTCAATAAAGAACCTTCTCTCCTGTGTCTCCCCTTCGCTGTCTCTCCCCCTCAGCCTTCCTGCTGTCTCAATAAAGAACCTTCTCTCATGTGTCTCCTCTACTCTGTCTCCCTCTCAGCCTTCCTGCTGTCTCGATAAAGAACCTTCTCTCCTGTGTCTACTCTACTTTGTCTCCCTCTCAGCCTTCCTACCGTCTCAATAAAGAACCTTCTCTCCTGTGTCTCCTCTACTCTGTCTCCCTCTCAGCCTTCCTACTGTCTCAATAAAGAACCTTCTCTCCTGTGTCTCCTCTACTCTGTGTCCCTCTCAGCCTTCCTACTGTCTCAATAAAGAACCTTCTCTCCTGCGTCTACTGTACTTTGTCTCCCTCTCAGCCTTCCTACTGTCTCAATAAAGAACCTTCTCTCCTGTGTCTCCTCTATTCTGTCTCCCTCTCAGCCTTCCTGCTGTCTCAATAAAGAACCTTCTCTCCTGTGTCTACTGTACTTTGTGTCCCTCTCAGCCTTCCTACTGTCTCAATAAAGAACCTTCTCTCCTGCGTCTCCCTCTCAGCCTTCCTGCTGTCTCAATAAAGAATCTTCTCTCCTGTGTCTCCCTCTCAGCCTTCCTACTGTCTCAATAAAGAACCTTCTCTCCTGCATCTCCCTCTCAGCCTTCCTACTGTCTCAATAAAGAACCTTCTCTCCTGTGTCTACTGTACTTTGTGTCCCTCTCAGCCTTCCTACTGTCTCAATAAAGAACCTTCTCTCGTGTCTCCCTCTCAGCCTTCCTACTGCCTTACTCTCCATAAAAACAAAGAATCCAGATTGAGATGAATAACCTTACTTGGTGTTGACGGGGGTGAATGGATTGTGGAACGCTTGGATGATGTTGTGAGCAAACCAGGCGCAGGCGACGATGGCAGACAAAGCTGGAGAAAGGAACATCATTTGGATTATTAAGGGAATCTTGAAAAGGAACACTTAAATAAAAATAAAGGAATATGATGGTTTTTCTTCAGCAGACTTGTAACAAAATTGTCCCGAGATCACTTGGATCAGTATAGATGGATGCTTTATTGATACCCAATAGGAAATTCTCCAAATTCTTGCTCTAAAATATATGTAAGGGATAATGTATAGCTACGAGGTCATTGTCGCAAAATAATTGACCGACAGAGTTTAAAATACCGAGGCGCAGCGCTGAGGTGTTTTAAACGTCAGTGAAGGTCAATTATTTTGCGACAATGATAGAGTATAGCTATACATTATCCCGCTTATTACATGGCTAACTTACTAACAATATACCCAATTAATTTTACATCGACAGACGAGATCAAATGCAGACGCAGTTCTGTTCTGGCTCCACTGTTATTTTCTGTCTGAAAGGCTGGCCAACAGGTAACCTTATCGGAGAGGTTGTGTGATGTAGCTAATTTGCTGCAAATACATTTTCCAATACCATGACGATACTGAACATTCAATTTCCTTAAGGGAGATTCACATCATTCACACAAGTTACGGTTTTCCAGGCTCCTCTCATTTAGCTAACACTTATCTAAAGCCACTTACAACTGTATACAACAAAGCCAGCAAAGGGACACACTTGCAGCAGTCAACAATAAGTGGCATTGTACAGTATTGGAGTTTGTGCTGAACTAGGGGAGTCTGCTTTTAGCTCCTGACACATGGAACATCTTACAAACTAAAACTCACTACTTTGGTCTCCTTTAGTCAATTTAAATCCTTGATCGCCAACAATTCCACCATAATCTGTAATCGTTTTAACCGATTGAAGTACAGACAGTCAGTATTTGTGAACATGCACCCTTTCTATCCTAAAGCAAGAAGCCAGAGACGGAACCCTCTCTGAACCATCCAAACTGGGATAGACAATGAATGGGGCTCCGACTTCATGGAGGACATAAAATGTTTGTGTGAGCTCTTGCACCAAAATGAGGTTCTAATTTCAGGTTAAAATCTTCTAGCAATGCTATAATATAAATCTAATTTGGTTGCAAGAGCTCACGCAAACAATTTATGGCCTAAAAGAAAAGTCAAGAGCCCCATTCATATGGAGAAGCCACAGATTACACCATCCCAGTTACATCACCAATTGGAGTTCCCTCACCGATTCCAAGCTTTAGGAGATAGTGGTGTGTGCTCACAAATACTGACTCAACGGTCCTGGGGCACACCAAGAACAATGTGAATTCTTAAAATGGGCGGTATTCCCCTTTAAGGGAAGACATCAATTCATGGAGCAATCCTGACCCTTTCAAAAGCACCATGCAATCATCGGCAATAACATGTCTTCTCGTTATCCAAGATAGGATTTGCATCACACAGTATATGTAAAAAAGGCCAAGTTGTTTCATCAGCACTGGACAAAAGGTGCCGTGATCTTATCTCAAACATTTACAATGTCCTCGATACATCGCAATGATTTCTGAGATAGTGAGGAACATCCTATCCCATGAGGAAAACCGACAACCGAGAAAGGGGTCGACTTGACCATTAATTACTGGGATCACGTGGTTATAAATACATTTTAATTAATTATCTGAAATCCATTTATTCAGAGAGCCCCTACCTCCTGCAGGATACTCCCACCAGCTCCTCAGTCCAACATGGAGCGGTGTTTGTTTATATACCAGAAGCCAAAGGGCTTCACTAGGCTCATTTAGGTATAGTCTGGTATTTCCCCATCAATACAACCCAACTATGGACAAGTCGGCAGGTAACTTTTCAAGCATCATCAACATTGTTCGCATTCTCAGCCGTCCTTGCGAGCCTGTTCCTAGCATTGCCCCATAAATGCAATAATAAGGAATGCAAAGAATGCCAATTTTTTTAGAGAGACTGAAGGGAAATGCTGCAACGTTTCACCTGACAATGACGAGTGAAGAAAAATGACCCAACTCAATTCTAAAATGTTATGGTTTTTCTTACAGCCAATGAGGAGGATGATTCCGCCGGCCATGGCAGTGCGGGACTTCTTTACTTTGTCGTCTCCTCCACAGGTGGTGCACTTCATGCCCATGGTGGCCACGCCCAGCCCGGCCACGGTCACCAGGATGCTCACGATCATCAGGGCGCGGGTCGCCTGGAGAGAACCTGGAAGGGCAGGCAGTAGGGTCATTAACTCAGCGGTTATTTTACACTCGTCGAAACCATGAAGGTGATAAACAGTATATAAAAACAGCGATTCCATTTACAACAGTACTGAAATGATGAACAGGAGATTATGACTAAATGGACTACTCGGCAAAGTAAGACAATGAAGCGTGTTGCAGGACTCGATAGTAACAACAATGGAGTTGGCCAAATGTTTGCAGATGATAACACTTTCTCACAACAATTGTGTTGGCAGCTGCAGTCTGCAACACTACTATCACCGACATCTAAGAAGGGAGATCCCCCCTTGAATGGCCCTTCTAAGGTTTCTCTCCTCCACACTGCCTGTGGAGCATTTTTCCCTATTGTTAGGTTTTAGTGAGTTTTTCCTTACCTTCGCGTGGGGTATGTCTGGGAGTGCTTGCATTCTTTAATTTATTTGCATTTATTTAAAATTTGTTGGACCTTATGGTGTTCTTGTTCTGTTCTTGACTTAGTTATGTTTCTTCTTGACTTGTTTAAAGAAGACGTGTACGGCCCATGGGGACATTAATGTGTGTTGTCGGGCCTTACAAATAAATTTGATTTGATTTAAGAAAAAAAGGCAAAAAAAAAAGAAAAAAAAAAGTGTAATTTTTTTTTAATTATTATTATTTGGTATCTCACGTGAATCGATACTCTGTAATACCGACATGTTTCGGTAAGTACCTTTAAGAGTACCAAATTCGGTACCCATCCCTAATGCCAACGTTATCCCGCTAGCTAGCATGTGGAAAACATTTGTGTTGGCGTCATTGGTCTGTACTGTTAATTTAGATATCACCTTTTGCTCACAGATATCCGAATGATTTCCCCTAAAAAAAAGGCCCCTAAGGAGCAACGCAGTACGTTGTTCGAGACCGTTTGAGAATTGTCTGAGAAGAGGTCATTGAGCTCTCAGTATCGACCTCAGTCTCATGGGCAACATATTTTCTGGCTGCTCCAAAGTCTACAGGCTTTGCTGCAGCTATTAGGAACATTAAATAGACTTAATAGATTGCTCCTAGCTTTGTCTGTGGTTCATTTAGCTGTGGTCTCCATGAACAACGCCTTTTAATATACATTTCTCTCTGATAATGCAGGGGATTTTACATTTTAAACCGCAGTTTAAAAAAGAAAAAAAGGTTGCTAGCCATAACTAGCATAGCATTGCAGGTCAGGTCTCCCAAGAAACAAACATTTCCTTATTTTGGTATAAAAAATCTCAGAGAAGTGTCTTTATACCTGTATCACTGTACATAATACTACTACTACAACTCTGTACTATTACTCAATTGTACTAATACAATATTTTATACCCAGTGTTAATCTAAAAAAAGGTGTTGAATTTTGCTTTGCTATGGTGAGTCACCACAAAACAAAATTTAAGTCAATGAAATACTCCTCCTGTATCTCATAGCACAACAGAAACTGGCTCTGACCGGGAGGGAGTCGTGTGTGTGTTTGCATCTGCGTGTTGAGTCAGATGGAACCCGTCTAACCAGTAATGGTGGGGGAGAGAGAGAGAGACACAGTGGGGGAGTTCAGGTTTCACTCTTGTGAAGACACTCCCTCACTGCGTGCGTGCCGATAGCCTGCCCTTTTAGCAGGTGCATGGCGCCCCGCCTCAAATCTCTCAAGAGAGAACACAGGGCCTACTGTGAGTTGAAATAACTGGCGTCTGTTAAGGTGGGTAATGTTGTTCAGTATGCCCCCAGAAAACATCAGTATCTCCTCAGAAAACGCCAGAGTATTCAACAACAACAACGTCAAATTGTTCAGTGAAAATGCCTTCCCCAATTTTTTTTAACAAGCTTATTTTCACTGGATCAAAACACCCAAACAGTCTTCTCCCCACTGTATGTATATATTCTCTCCCCATCGTATGTATATTTTTCTCCCACCCGCCCACCCCCTCCTAATGTACAGTCTCCTGCCCATCATGTATATATTTTCTGTTAGGATCTCTGGGTAACAGTACTGTATGTCACAAATGTAACAGTACTACCTCTGAATGCCATAAATGTCATGATGTCATGTATGTTGTGCATGTCATAAATGTCATTATGAATTGAAAATGGGGGACCCTGATGTAAACAAGACGAACGTATTTCTCTGGTCTGCATCCCCTTAACAATTATGTGTATCGAGCCGTACTGTATTGTACCCATTCTGCAATCTGTTAAAGTTCTCATTCATTCAAGTCCTATAGTCGGCCATCATTTACCGACCTGCTCGGTATCCAGCGTGTGGCTTTAACCGTGGCGCGTTTTATCAACGCCGGCTCGTGTTAAGTGTTTAAAGAGGCGATAACGTATCCATAAAAACAATACATCTTATCAAAAAGGTTTTTGATGATAGCCAAGTCAAACAGAAAAATGGTTTTACAACCCGCTAAAGAGACACCGTTGTGTAAACAAGTTGGGAGGAACCGGTTAGGGTGGGAGTCGTCTTATGTCATCAGAATACACCAGTATAGAGCAGACACACGGGGCACAGGGTGAAAATTACATTACAGGAGGAGGGGATAATAAGTCGTCCATTAACTGAACTCTACAGTCACTGAACCCAACATCAGTAAGTGTGTGTGGTGGGTTAGTAGTTACAACCATAGAGATCCAATGCTTCAACATCAGTAAGTGTGTGGTGGGGTTACAACCATAGAGATCCAATGCTTCAACATCAGTAAGTGTGTGTGGTGGGGTTACAACCATAGAGATCCAATGCTTCAACATCAGTAAGTGTGTGTGGTGGGGTTACAACCATAGAGATCCAATGCTTCAACATCAGTAAGTGTGTGTGGTGGGGTTACAACCATAGAGATCCAATGCTTCAACATCAGTAAGTGTGTGTGGTGGGGTTACAACCATAGAGATCCAATGCTTCAACATCAGTAAGTGTGTGTGGTGGGGTTACAACCATAGAGATCCAATGCTTCAACATCAGTAAGTGTGTGTGTGGTGGGGTTACAACCGTAGAAATCCAATGCTTCAACATCAGTAAGTGTGTGTGTGGTGGGGTTACAACCGTAGAAATCCAATGCTTCAACATCAGTAAGTGTGTGTGGTGGGGTTACAACCATAGAGATCCAATGTTTCAACATCAGTAAGTGTGTGTGGTGGGGTTACAACCATAGAGATCCAATGCTTCAACATCAGTAAGTGTGTGTGGTGGGGTTACAACCATAGAGATCCAATGCTTCAACATCAGTAAGTGTGTGTGGTGCGGTTACAACCGTAGAAATCCAATGCTTGGGACTACAATGGAATTTACACTGGCAGGATGACAAAGGACAATGGATGACGGGAGCGGATGACACACAATAGGTGACCCATAATATGCTAAACCCAAAAAGGTGAACTGGTTAAGAGATGAGACCAGACTGTTCTAGAAATGTTAGAATGGAGTGGGGCGAGTTACTACCCTGAAGTTCTCTTGAACAATGGATAGAAAGATATTTCCAGTTTTGTTCCGCCTGTAACGTGTGAGCATTGGGGCAGAGTGTATACCGCCAGGTAAAACTGGAATGGGTGGTTTTGGTTGGTGCCACCGAACAAAATAGGATTACTTCAAATTCAGTTATCAGTGCCGCCTATAGTTCACTGCACAACTCCATTACTGCAGTAGCCTACTTTACGGTAGGGGTGTGGTCGGTATAACGGTTGAACCGGTAGAAATCCATGCCACGGTACCGGTAGAGATCTGTACTCTACTAGATGTACCGGTATATGGCTACTTTTAGGCTCTTTGAATGTAAAAAAGACTTTTTCACATTTACAAATGTAAATTTTTTACTAAATGTGATGCGTGCGAACCGGGAAAAAATATTTAGGAGCACATGTGCGAGTAAAGATTATATCCTAACGTTAACTGCTAATGTCAATTAAGTCCCAAAACAGTTCAACTAAATCCTACCATAACCATATAGTTACCGTCCAAATTTCTAAATATATAGCGATCAAAATGTTAGACCCTACCACCCACCCCCACCCTGTATGGCATCTCCTCCAAACTATTCGACAAACCGCAATATGCCCAGAACTCCCACCAGGCGTTGATTTTTCCCACACACTGTCACCCCACGTCCTTCAAAATCTCCACCGTATCCACTTCAAACTCCTCCTGAGTCGTCGCCCCCCCCCCCCCCCCCCCCCCTCCCACTCCAACAGCCCCGAGGGCACCGCCTTACATCAGCACATGTCAACGCCCCAATAAGGACCAAGCACTGAACGTGGGGGTGATGGGGCCTTTTCCTCTGCTACCCCCACCCACCCACCCCCTGCCTACAATACCCACCAGGGATGAAATGCACCTCTTCAAATCAGCGTTTAATCTCGGATCAAATTTAGTATATATTTTGTTTTCCATCATTGAAAAGCGCTTATACATTTAATGTATCAATTATTAGTAGTAGTATCAGTGTAATGTTAAATTAATTTGATGCGAGAGACAACTCCACAACTGCAGTGCATAGTGACTTGACTCCATGTTGACTAAACAGATGACAGAGATAAAGGTGGTGTTTAGACCATCACTATGTGCCCCCCCCCCCCCCCCCCATCCCCCACAGCAGGCCTACACGACAATGGCGACAAGATAATCATTGCCTAAAAAAGGCAATGACAAGGCAACACAGTAATATCCAGGTATCAGTGGAAAATAATCCTTTTCATTCCGGTTCTCCTGCGACAGGGAGTGGCTCTCTGCCACCATTTCCCTTATTAGGCTCAAGTTGCCACAATAAGCTGCAGGTGCGCCCGCTATGCAAACGAATCAAAAAGAAACTTTTTACATTTGGAGAGGATAGAAAAGACGGAGTTAATGAGATTGTTGAGCAGACTGCAACAATATTTCCACACAATGATGGCAGAAACAGAAGAGGTGGTGTAGGCCTCTTCTAAACACTAGGCCTAATAAGTGCAGGTTTTATTAAAATACAATGGGCCTATACAAACAGTGAAGCCTCGCCTATGCATTAAAAGAAAACTTAAATGAAACGATACCCGTGTGGGTAGATACCACTGGTATAGATTCAAAGTAGAGGCCTACAGCTAAAAGTTGTGGCGGAATTATTTTCCTTAAAAACTGTTACAAACACAGGTCTATAGAGAATCATTATTATTAATAAGTGGGTGACTTACTGTCCAGCTGCAGGATGGAGTCGTACACCTTGCACTGGATCTGCCCGGTGCTCTGGAAGGCGCAGGACATCCACAGGCCGGAGTACATGGCGATAGCGGTGATGATGTTGTCCCCGACGTAGGCGCTCATCTTCCACTGGGGCAGCATGGTGCCGATTATCAACCCGATCAACCCGCAGAGCGACAGGGCGAAGCCCAACAGCTGCATGCCTTTGTTGGCCATTTTAATAATAAGCCCTTTAATTTAATTAATTTAAGGCAGTAGAGAGTAAAGCTGGGAGCCGTCAAAGTAAAAATAAAAAATCTAATCTTCCAGTCCTCTTAAACTCCTGTCGGGTTCGGCCTATATAGTTAAACTTTTTTTTGTGTCTCTATAAATATGCTAAATAAATCCCCAAAGAAAAAGCTTCTGTTGATTTCTTCAAAATACTCAGAAAATACTCTTTTTTGCCTTTAGAAAATAACTTGTAGTGGTTGTCGCGTCTCGCAGCAGTGTTTGTGGCGCACCTGTTGCTCGCTGCCGCACCTGAGAAACCAAATGAAGCATCACCGGGAGCGCGCATTTTGAGGCGGTGTCTCTCACAGGGGGGGCGGGGCCCAGGGGGAGGGCGGGGCCCGGGGGGGGGGGGGCGCGCCCAGTTTCACTCATCTGCCTCATCTCTTCAATAGGGTCCAGCTGCAGCGCCGGAGAATCCTCTCACTGGGCAAGCCTGTTTGGTTGATTGATTGAAAAGTTTATTAACAGATTGCAGAATGGGTACAGGACAGTACAGCTCAATACATACAATTGTTAAGGGGATGCAGACCAGAGAAAGACTTCATCATAACATATATGACACACACGACATACAGATAGACAGTACTGCTACATCTATACATTTATGACATACCAGATTTGCAAATACAGTACTGTTTGTGATACAAAAAGTGTCCAGAAAAAGAGTGTATATACATTTGACGTAGAAACTGTACATTGGAGGAGGTTGGGTAGGTGGGGTGGGGTGGGGTTGGGTGGGTGGGGGGGGGGGGGCTGTACATTGGAGGTGGGGGGGGGGGGGTTGGGTAGGGGGGGGGGGGACACTGTACACTGTACATTGGAATACTGACAAAGCCATACTTGGTAATTTACTGTACAACTGGCAGCCACAGAGGGTGCGCGCTGATGTACGTCTGGCGTAAAGTATGAACCTACTTTCTATAGAAGCAGCTGGGAGGTGCACTGTTTTAAGTGAGCGTGTGTTATTGGATTGATTGATTGATTGATTGATTGATTGATTGATTGATTGATTGATTGAACATTTTATTAATGCCTTGTTTCGAACTGGTTATGCTTAGGCCCTCTTTCGAAGTCGGTTATGCTTAGAGTTTGGAATCAGGGCTGGTGGTCTATCGCCCTGCTCTAAAGATCAACTCTAAGCATAATCGACTTCAAAAGAGGGCCTAAGCATAACCAGTTCGAAACAAGGCGGACATTAATAAAATGTTCAATCAATCAATCAATCATTCCAATAACACACGCTCACTTCATTCTTAGATGGCATGCACCTCCGAGTACTTCGAGAAACGTCCGTACTTTCCGCCAATCAGCGAGCTCTCTGTGGCTGCCACAGGCTTGCCCCTTGAGAGGATTATCCGGCGCTGCAGCTGGACCCTGCTCCATCTATTCCGGCTTCTTACGCGCAACCTTAAAGTTTCATGATGTCACCTCCTACAGGGAGGTGTAGTCTCTTCCACTTCAGTGGCCCTGGGCAGAATGGATAACCTGACGCCACTCTTTGGAATGCAGCTGATCCTATGCTGAGGAAATCTCCATCTCTGCTTATTTTTTAAGTAAACTACAAAAATATTCTCATATCCAAAAGTAGTAGATAGATATAAATAGTGTAGGTATGCATTTGGTTATGTGGGCGGGTAGGTTTGTAGGCAGGTGGGTGGGTGGTTATGTATTATTATGTATGCAGTATACAGTATATGCATGTATGTACTGTGTGTATGTATGTTTATGTTAACACATATCTTTTGAATGTATTACTGGTATTTAAAAAATAATATGTATATTTCTGTATGTTTTGACTTTACAAAACAGGGGAAGTTCTCGATAAGCCTCTAGGCTTCTAACTTCTAAAATGGGGGGGGGGGCAATGTCATCATTTGTAATTGTAAACAGCATCCGTGAAGCCAATACATCGTACTTATAAACCAAAAATGCTCAGTGAATCCAAAGTCAAACGTGTTTGTTTTGTTTTATGATCAGCGTAAATACTTACCTCCTGTCCTGATAGCCTGAAGGCAAACATTGGGACTCTTGATGCAATTCCAGGTAGCTGTGACCTGTGACTAACTGAGGGCTTTTCATTTGAGATGAGCTGTGCCCCGAGGCAGGCAGGTGACAGTTTGCTCTGTTGAACCGTAGAGTAGTGGGGGAGGAGGTCTTACTGCAGCCAGGTTTCAGTCTGATGAGTCAGTCTCATGATCTCTCTGATGAGTCAGTCTCTTTATTTGTACATAACAACACGATGACATTACAACAACAACATATAATCACGTTCTTCTTAATGACTTAAACTTGTGTGTGTTCATTAAATCTGCTAATTTATCACAAATGTATAGATATCCGTGTATATTATTATTATTATTGATACTGGATTACATTATTATTGTTCTACTCTATTATTACTATTTCTATTATTATCTTTTTTCCTGCCTGTAAACGCCCCCCTCCCACATTTCCCCAAGAGGATCAATAAAGGATCATTAGACTTGACTTGTCTAATTTACACCTGAAATGTGTGATGGGTGGGGGGGGGGGGGGGGGCCTACATTGTATTTGAATGGAATGTAAACATATTACGTATATTATAGTTTGAATTCTCTTGATGTCTGCTGTACATTTGAGGTTGCATAATTGGCCTTCTACCAGGTACTTCCTCTGCTGCTTGGAGTGGGGGAGTGGACACAGTGAACAACTGGTCAAACAGGTTCCACCGAGCAGCGTTTAGCATTTACTATACTTTGCAACCCGTTTCTGGGAGACAAATACAAAACGCAACCGGCAAACACTCGACATGCGTGTGCACATACTTAAAGAATGTAAGAATGTACTTGACGACACAGACAGTATTCTATAATGTGCAGTACATGTGAAAACATACCATGTAACAATTTACCGTATATTATTACCTGGTGTCACATATTTGCTGGGAGAAGAAGAAAAATATCACGTGTGCGATAGTGAGCTATAGAGTTTGCAGGTAAATTCATTTGAAGAGGGGAGGAGCATTAGGGGCGGGGCAAAAGACACACCTGTATTTATTACATGTTTTCATTGGACGCTTGACCTGTCACTTAGTGACTCATTCAACAGAAACACAATAAATAATAGGAATTGTACATTGTATTTGTATAGTGCTGTTTGTATATATACTGTTATTTGCTATTATTTGCATACTGAAAGAGGCTTTTAAGGTGGCACATCAGAAAATCAAAAGGACAATATCTACAAATAATACAATTATTTGCGGCACAGTGGTGTAGTGGTGAACACTGTCGCCTCACAGCAAGAAGGTCCTCGGTTCGATTCCCAGGTGGGGTATCTCCCGGGCCTTTCCGTCTGGGGTTTGCATGTTCTCCCCGTGCTCGCAAGGGCTTCCCCTCCAGATAAGATAAAACCAATGGAAAAACATGCAGATTGATTGAATTGAACAGATCGCTAATGCTGTCGCGTCCCTGATAAAGGCGGGGAGGAGGACTTGGTGCGGGCCCCACACCGCAACCCGTGTCTGCTCCTGGCTGCCCTTGGGGGGGAAGGATGACGGGGTCAAGCGCAGAGACTAAAGGTCATCAGCGACCCAAAGACAGATGCATGTGTGTGTTCCTGTGTGTGTCGCTGCATGTGTGTGTTCCTGTGTGTGTCGCTGCATGTGTGTGTTCCTGTGTGTGTCGCTGCATGTGTGTGTTCCTGTGTGTGTCGCTGCATGTGTGTGTTCCTGTGTGTGTCGCTGCATGTGTGTGTTCCTGTGTGTGTCGCTGCATGTGTGTGTTCCTGTGTGTGTCGCTGCATGTGTGTGTTCCTGTGTGTCGCTACACAAGACAGACATTTCAACCTATGAAAGCAAGGGTGGGAGTAAAGATTAAAAGCAATATATCGAAAATATGGGGTTTCAGGGCTTTTGATAGTGACTCATGTGAAAGAGGGGAGTGGCTATTACAGTTTTTCTCGAATGTCAGAACACAGTTCAGGAAACTGCCCTCCGTTTTCACTAAACTCTAAACCCAAAACACTTTTCTCAAGCTAGCGCCACAAAAACTCGCATTCTTTTTGCAAAACCAAACTCTCACTCCAAAACCCAAACTTTCACCACAAAACTGTTGCTCCTATGGCCAAAACCAAACTTTGACAACAAAATCGTCCTCACAGCTTGCAAAAATGTTAACACTATTGGGTATCCATCACACACTTCAATACAAATTGAAAACACAATGTTCAGGGTGTGATGTTCTAAATACCCCATCATCTGTATAGTAATCACTTCTGTATAGTAATCAATAGTAAGTCACAGATTATTTTTGGGGGAATTGAACCCCATTTACAGTATTGATGACAACCTGTACTTTACCATTCCATTTTTCTCGACATCAGAGATTTTCCCAAAACAAATATTTCAAAAGAGAGCAATAGCATACAGGGGAAATACAGTACAAAATAAAACATGTCACAAATTCTTGTATGTAAAGACTAGAGGTACTGTATATTGTGCAAGGTCACACGACTGCAATCATGGGGTCTGTGCAGATGCCTGTGGGGGGGTCTGTGGGGGGTCTGTGGGGGGGTCTGTGGGGGGGTCTGTGCAGGGGCCTGTGGGGGGGTCTGTGGGGGGCCTGTGGGGGGGTCTGTGGGGGGCCTGTGGGGGGGGTCTGTGGGGGGCCTGTGGGGGGCCTGTGGGGGGGTCTGTGGGGGGCCTGTGGGGGGGTCTGTGGGGGGGTCTGTGGGGGGGGTCTGTGGGGGGGCCTGTGGGGGGGCCTGTGGGGGGGTCTGTGGGGGGCCTGTGGGGGGGTCTGTGGGGGGGGTCTGTGGGGGGGTCTGTGGGGGGGTCTGTGGGGGGGCCTGTGCAGGGGCCTGTGGGG